>NC_047143.1:0-232500 GCF_009829125.3 Periophthalmus magnuspinnatus | reverse complement strand
CACAGACACAGAGAGAACACGCAAACTCCACACAGACACAGGGAGAACACACAAACTCCACACAGACACAGGGAGAACACACAAACTCCACACAGACACAGGGAGAACACACAAACTCCACACAGACACAGGGAGAACGTGCAAACACAGACAGAGGAGACACGTCTACAGTCAGTGGACCTGAAGTGTGAGGTGTGACCTCAGAGGACACACTGCTGAAGTCTCTCAGGTTCAGGTAAAACTCTGCTGTTGTGTCTTGTTCTGTGAAGTTTCTAAATGTCTGTCCTTAGCGACAGATGAGTCATCAGCAGCGGCCGCTCTGATTGGCTCACAGCTCTTTCACTTTGTTTTGGAAAGTCCCTCAGAGTTTGTCACATGACCCACACAAATATGAGGCTCCTTCTCCTCACACTGGCTCCTGTTTTCTTTATTTTTTTACTAGAATAACAAACAAAGAGAAAGTGAATGTGCATGAAGGAGGAATATAAAACTATACTAAAAGAACTAAAGACAGAGAATGACATTAAACTAAAGTAACTCAAGTAATTTTGAGGATCAACAAAATAATAATCACAATAATAAGTGATAAAGCAGATTAAAGTGGTGTTTTTTTTTGTTTTTTTATTTATTTATTATTCTTCACATTCTCAAAGCAGCAGGTGCACGTTCATAAAACACTTTTGTCCTTATTTTGTAAAAAGGTGCACTTCAGAGGACATGTCATCACTTTTGTATTTTTATTCTGTATTTGTCCATTATCTTCTTCCAGGCGTCTGCTCGTGCTCCTGCGGCCTCCTCCTCAAACAGATCCTGCACTTCTGTTTTTATGTTCTGCTTTTACGTAGTGACCGTTGTGTTTGGACTCGTTCTTCTGTTTAATCGATCCATGAGGTGAGACGTTATGAGTGTGACTTTGTTTTCAAACATGTAGAAACTTAACAGGATGTTTGAGAAAGTTCTGACATTTGAATAAAAACTGGAATCCTCCTGATTACAGTGAAAATACTGTAAGAACACCACAGTGAGTCTGAGTTCCTTTAGTCTTAGTCCCTTAAGTCTGAGTTCCTTAAGTCCAAGTTCCTTAAGTTCGAGTTCCTTAAGTCTGGGTTCCTTAGGTCTGAGTTCCTTAAGTCTGGGTTCCTTAAGTCTGGATTCCTTAAGTCTGGGTTCCTTAGGTCTGAGTTCCTTAAGTCTGGGTTCCTTAAGTCTGGATTCCTTAAGTCTGGGTTCCTTAGGTCTGGGTTCCTTAAGTCCGAGTTCCTTAAGTCTGGGTTCCTTAAGTCCGAGTTCCTTAAGTCTGGGTTCCTTAAGTCTGAGTTCCTTAAGTCTGGGTTCCTTAAGTCCGGGTTCCTTAAGTCTGAGTTCCTTAAGTCTGGGTTCCTTAAGTCTGGATTCCTTAAGTCTGGGTTCCTTAGGTCTGAGTTCCTTAAGTCTGGGTTCCTTAAGTCTGGATTCCTTAAGTCTGGGTTCCTTAGGTCTGAGTTCCTTAAGTCTGGGTTCTTTAAGTCTGAGTTCCTTAAGTCCGAGTTCCTTAAGTCCGAGTTCCTTAAGTCCGAGTTCCTTAAGTCCGGGTTCCTTAAGTCCGGGTTCCTTAAGTCTGGGTTCCTTAAGTCTGGGTTCCTTAAGTCTGAGTTCCTTAAGTCTGGGTTCCTTAATTCCGGGTTCCTTAAGTCTGGGTTCCTTAAGTCCGGGTTCCTTAAGTCTGAGTTCCTTAAGTCTGAGTTCCTTAAGTCTGGGTTCCTTAAGTCTGAGTTCCTTAAGTCCGGGTTCCTTAATTCCGGGTTCCTTAAGTCTGAGTTCCTTAAGTCCGGGTTCCTTAAGTCTGGGTTCCTTAAGTCTGAGTTCCTTAAGTCTGGGTTTCTTAAACATTCTTGTCTTGGTTTTGTCTTGAAAGTGTTTTTTTGTCTTCAAACTCCTACAGTTCAAGTTCAAGTCCTTATTTTTGGTTGACAGATCTTTTCTAATGTGATGGCAGCTTTTGTTTCCAAATGAAGTGGATGAAGTGTTTGTTGAAGTCATGCAGTCCACAGACACAGGGAGAACGTGCAAACACAGACAGAGGAGACACGTCTACAGTCAGTGGACCTGAAGTGTGAGGTGTGACCTCAGAGGACACACTGCTGAAGTCTCTCAGGTTCAGGTAAAACTCTGCTGTTGTGTCTTGTTCTGTGAAGTTTCTGAATGTCTGTCCTTAGCGACAGATGAGTCATCAGCAGCGGCCGCTCTGATTGGCTCACAGCTCTTTCACTTTGTTTTGGAAAGTCCCTCAGAGTTTGTCACATGACCCACACAAATATGAGGCTCCTTCTCCTCACACTGGCTCCTGTTTTCTTTATTTTTTTACTATAGTAACAAACAAAGAGAAAGTGAATGTGCATGAAGGAGGAATATAAAACTATACTAAAAGAACTAAAGACAGAGAATACGTCATTAAACTGAAGACATTTGGGTCGAGGCTCAACATAATAATAACAATAATAAATGAATAAATAGAGTTAAATCAGGGTCAGTACAGGTCTGTCCGCTGTTAAAGGATAAAACTGTTGAAAATGTGTTTACCTGATTTTACTGTGGTTAAAATAAATGATCATTTTTAGATAATGGAGAGATTTTGTCTTATTTATTGTTCTTCACATTCCCAGAGCTCACATTCATAAAACATATGGCTTATATTTACTTCCTTATTTTAGAAAAAGATGCTGTTTCTAAACAAACTCATGAAGTTTGTCGTGTCAATCCCTGCAGTTCTGCTGACCCCTAGTGACAGGGTCGAGTAAACACATGTGGACACGGCCTCAGGTCAGGAGGGATTATCATGTGAAAATGTCTCTGTGTGATCACAGATTAAAGATATGTGACATGGTCTGTGTGACATGGTCTGTGTGACATGGTCTGTGTGACATGATCTGTGTGACATGGTCTGTGTGACATGATCTGTGTGCCTTTCATATGTGACATGATCTGTGTGACATGGTCTGTGTGTCTTTCATATGTGACATGGTCTGTGTGACATGGTCTGTGTGACATGATCTGTGTGACATGATCTGTGTGACATGGTCTGTGTGACATGATCTGTGTGACATGGTCTGTGTGACATGGTCTGTGTGACATGATCTGTGTGACATGGTCTGTGTGACATGGTCTGTGTGACATGATCTGTGTGACATGGTCTGTGTGACATGGTCTGTGTGACATGATCTGTGTGATATGGTCTGTGTGACATGATCTGTGAGTCTTTCATGTGTGACATGATCTGTGTGACATGGTCAGTGTGACATGGTCTGTGTGACATGATCTGTGTGACATGGTCTGTGTGACATGATCTGTGTGCCTTTCATATGTGACATGATCTGTGTGACATGATCTGTGTGACATGGTCTGTGTGACATGGTCTGTGTGACATGATCTGTGTGACATGATCTGCGTGACATGGTTTGTGTGACATGGTCTGTGTGACATGATCTGTGTGACATGGTCTGTGTGACATGATCTCTGAGTCTTTCATATGTGACATGATCTGTGTGACATGATCTGTGTGACATGATCTGTGTGACATGGTCTGTGTGACATGGTCTGTGTGACATGATCTGTGTGACATGATCTGTGTGACATGGTCTGTGTGACATGATCTGTGTGACATGGTCTGTGTGACATGATCTGTGTGACATGGTCTGTGTGACATGATCTGTGTGACATGGTCTGTGTGACATGATCTGTGTGACATGGTCTGTGTGACATGATCTGTGTGACATGGTCTGTGTGTCTTTCACATGTGACATGGTCTGTGTGTTTTTCACATGTGACATGGTCTGTGTGTCTTTCATATGTGACATGGTCTGTGTGACATGGTCTGTGTGACATGGTCTGTGTGACATGGTCTGTGTGACATGGTCTGTGTGTCTTTCATATGTGACATGGTCTGTGTGACATGGTCTGTGTGACATGGTCTGTGTGTCTGTGATACTTCAGTCGTGACAGGTCGTTGTACTTAAATGTGTTATTGTCCAGTTCTCGTCCTGATCTTCATCTGTCACGTGTGTTTTTCTAAAGTCCTTTTCAAAAATGTTTATACCTTGAAAACTGTGGTTGTTTTTAATATAATTAGATAAATTTATGTAACTGTATAAATAAAAGTACAGCCTTGGAGTGGGACTCTAGGTTCATGGGTCAGTCTGTAGCTCACCATCTGGAGATGAGAACCTGGTCTGTGTGAACATGGGACCACGGCCTCAGTCAGTACAGTTCAAGTACACAATCTGAACTTCAGTACAAATATGGAGCAACTGCAAAAATATAAATCATCTATCACAATACTAACTGTATCAGTGAATAAACATGACAATAAATACAATATGAAGCAACATTACTCCTGTGCGTAGAACGTTCGTGGAAAGTGCACATGTGCATTTGAGCATTCAGACCATTAGTGTCACTTTGTCATGAGGCGTGTATCTCTGCTCCTGTTCTGCCTCCCTGTGTGCTCTCCCCCCGCCCTCACCTGCCTGAACCTGGAGCTGGGTGGAGCTCTCGGCTCCTCCCGCGCACACCTGTGCCCCATCAGGGTCATCACCACCTGCCGTGGATAAGAGGAGCTGGGAGAAGACACTCGGTGCCAGATCGTCCGCGTGTCAACGTGATTACTCTTGCTGTTTTTTTCATTCTTGTTACTTACCTGTTTTGATGCTAATTGGAGTTTGCTGCCTCCCAGGTTCCGGTTCTCCTGACCTCCCCAGCTCCTGGTCTCTGGTCCTGCTCCTGACTCCGTGCTCCTGTTCTGGTATCGTCAAAACTCCTTCCCTTCACCTCCTTGTCTCGTCCTGGACCCCGCCTACTCCACGTCTCCTGTTCTGGCTCCCGCTCTCCGATCCGTCCCGGTTCGGCTCCCTCTGGCTCTGTTCCCGGTCCTGTCTCCGTCCCGGTCCCGGCGGTTCCCTGTTTGCGTCTCTGCTCCCCTCGGCGCCCCCCTGGGCTCTGGGCGCACCCCGCTCTGTGCTCCTTGCACCCTGCTCTGTGCTCCTTGCTGGATTAATGGACTTTTGTTGATATTTTCACTCACTGTAAATCTGCCCTGAGTTCTGCACGTCTTTGGTCCACCCTGCTCCAGCCGTTACCACAGACTTATACAAATCAAAGGCTTTAAGTTCATTGCAACTGTGACTAAAACATGATAAACTGGCAAAAGATGTGGTGTTTCATAGTGTTTGCTTAAAAACATTGGAGAAAACAGGAGTTAAACCCAATGCTAACCGCGCGCTAGGCTAACGTTAGCAAACCGACTCACTAATCCCCCTTTATATCATGAATCGAATCTCATTCCTGATGTGGCATTTCCTCGATGGTCAGTACTCGTGATGTCATGACACGTGCCGAGGTTTGTGTGCCTCATGAAGGAGGTGTGTCCACAAAGTGTGTATCGACGCTTCATTTGGGGGAGGAGCTGAACATGATGATGTCTGAAGCCTCGTTGCCGCAGTACCATGTGACTGCTTCGGGAAGTGGTTCAGATTTTGCCGCCGTGTCTCAATTCACCGCGACAAGGGCTGTCCCATTTCAATGCACCCCACGAACAATCAAGACAAAATGTGCCCTACGTTTCCACGGAGATCGGACCAAAGCGTGCATCCGTGCACACTTCACACACTTCTATATCCCATCATGCACCGCGACTACACAAGAAACAGAAGAAAATGGAGTCCGCTGTGTAATATACGTTCAAATGTTGTACTGGTTTACCTCATCAGTGCGACATGAAACTGTTAAATCTGAATAAAGATCTGTACAGTGTGTTTGATTAAAAAGGAGGAGAGTTACATGGAATAAAGGAATGTGCAGGTATTCACAATAAGAGACATTATTATCATGAGAAAATATTACTGCAATAAGAAAAATGTAAGAATGTTCGATTCTATTGTGTCAAAGACCAAGAGAAACATAAAGTCAGAAAAGTTTAATGATTCACACAGATAATGTGAACAATGAAGCAACGGACTCTGAGGAAAGGACAGAACAGACAGAACAGACAGAACAGACAGAACAGACAGAACAGAGTCCTGAGACGGGCACTAAATCTTCATGTGTTCCGGTACATTCCATAGGTCTGCGCCCCCTGGTGGACACGTGTCATTTACCTTCATCTTAGTAAATCAAGACACTAGTTTGATGTAGCTGCACTGATAGAAAATACTTCACAATAATAAGATTAAAAGAACTGGCACGACATAGAAGGGAAACAGCGCCCTCTACTGTTATTAAAGTGGTGCAGCCACTGGACAAAATACTGAACCATTAAACTGAAATATCCCACTATATGTACAACTAATCAGTGTCTCTGGTTTATAGACTATGAATGTGAAAATGATCCTGTTTCCTCTGTCTCTGTTATTACGTTTTCACAAGGTTTATTTTGTTAAAGTTATGAAGTAGCTACAATTGAGTAAAAAAATCACCTTAAACGTTATTTTTGCCTATTGATATTCAATCTAAACAGAAAGAAACGGCTGAAACGACATCTTGACTTTTCTTCTATTAAATAATAAATCATTAAAAATATCGTACATAATGTGCGTATCGTACGCTCAAAGACAGAGGTGGAAGTGCGGTCCGTGGTGTGGGCCTGTCCCACTTCAGTAAGATGGAGACGACACTGAGGACACACTCTCGACCGGAACCTTCAAACTGCACTGAGGAGAACTGAGAAGGGAAACTTCAAAAGAGCATTTGGTGAAGAGACACGGCCTGTTACTGCTACATAGACCCTCAGGACAATCAAGGGAGAGAGATTTAGGAGAGTGAGGAGAGAATCGGTGATAGGATGGAGCCGGGGAGGAAGAGAAGGTTTTCCCTGTGTGGGACACTTTGATATCACCTAACATGACCAAACAATGCAGCACTCAGGGGAGTTTTACAGTGTTTATTTACAGTTTGTGAGAAGTGAAACAAAACAATGGGTAGATCTAATGGGGAACAGGGGCCTAGGAGCCAGAGCCCAGGGAAGCGAGCGTGAGCCGGGATCTGGGAACGGGGTGAGTAGAGGCGGAGACAGGACGAGCAGAATCGAGACAGTGAGCAGGGTGTGGAGACCAGAGACCAGAGACGTAGGGAGCAGAACCACACAGGACCAGGACCTGGAGGTCGGACGAGGACGAAGCCGAGAGCGCAGGAGCCGGTAGAGATGTTACGCTCGAGTCTGTGACCTCAGAGCAGCGTCGGGCTCATGAACCTGAAGGGTTGTGAAGCCCTGATTCGACGGCTGTGTCTCAATTCGCCAAATGCACCCTTCAAGGGTCCTTACGAAGTACTCTTCAAAAGTGTAGTTTCAAGGTTCCGGTCCAGAGTCTGCCCTCCTCAGTGTAGCCTCCATCTTACTGAAGTGGGACAGGCCCACACCACGGGCCGCACTTCCACCTCTGTCTTTGAGCGTACGATACGCACATTATGTACGATATTTTTAATGATTATTGTTTAATAGAAAAAAAGTCAAGATGTCGTCGTCACAGCCGTTTCTTTCTGTTTAGATTGAATATCAATAGGCAAATATAACGTTCGAGGTGATTTTTTTTACTCATTTGTAGCTACTTCATAACTTAAACAAAATATACCTTGTGAAAACGTAATAACAGAGACAGAGGTAACAATATAATTTCTACATTCATAGTCTATAAACCAGAGAACACTGATTAGTTGTACATATAGTGGGATATTGCAGTTTAACATTCGGTATTTTGGCCAGTGGCTACACCACTTTAATAACAGTAGAGGGCGCTGTTTCCCTTCTATGTCGTGCCAGTTCTTTCCATCTGATTATTATAAGGTATTTTCTAGCAGTGCAGCGCTACATCACTAGGTCTTGATTTACTAACACGAAAGTAAATGACACGTGCCCACGAGGGGCGCAGACGTATGGAATGTACCGGAACACATGAAGATTTTGTGCACGTCTCAGGACTCTGTTCTGTCTGTTCTGTCCTTTCCTGAGAGTCCGTTGCTTCATTGTTCACATTACCTGTGTGCAACTCATTAAACTCTTCTGACTTTACGTTTCAGTCTCTTGGTCTTTGACGCTTACAATAGACACGAACATTCTTACATTATTCTTATTGCAGTAATAATTTTTAATGATAATAATGTCTTCTTATTGTCTAACAATAACTGCACATTCCTTTATTCCATGTAACTCCTTTTTAATCATCAAACACACTGTACAGATCTTTATTCAGATTTAACAGTTTCATGTCACACTGTTGTAGATGAGGTAAACCAGTACGAACATTTGAACGTATATTGCGCAGCGGACTCCATTTTCTTCTCTTTTTTGCGTAGCCGCGGTGCATGATGGAATATAGAAGTGCGTGAAGTGTGCACGGATGCAGGCTTCGGTTACGGCCGATCTCCATGGAAACGGTGCAAAGGGAAGGGCAGGTTTGTCGGCCGCATTCAGTAGGGTGGGTTGAAATGGGACAGTCCTTGTCGCGCCGGAAATTACGTCACTGCCCTTAGAACCGCCCTTCCAATGGTGATTCTAAGGCCAGGTGGGCGAATTGGGACACAGCCGACGTCGGATGCACGTGGCTAAAAATCACGTGACCATGACATACGGGGCTTCATTACGTCAACACCACGTTTCGAGCTCTGATTGTGCGCTGCTTTGCGGGATTGGCCTGTGATTATGTCATAGCTATAAAAGAGTTCAGAATTCTTCTCATATTGTGGGTCTTGAGCTGATGCCACTGCTTATTGTTGTTTGAGAAAGGGAAAGTTTGTTGAGATAAAATTTCAGGTAATAACAGGTAAGATATGGACAAGAGGTAAAGGAATAAAAAGGTAATAATAATATAATAATAATAATAAATGTAATATGCTTTGTACCTCGTCTACAGTCTAGGCTTTAGTCCACAAGAGACAGGCCAAGTCCAGGCTGTATACACTGATTTACAAAGTCATTTTATATTGGCAGTTTCAGGTAAGTGACAGTGTTATAGAAAGGTACATGAGAGTAAGTGTTCAGGGTTTCAGTTATTTCAGGCTTAACTGTGAGTATTGTGTGAAAGTGTGCGTGTGAGAGCGATAGTTTGTGTGAATGTTTAGGACAGGTCAGACAGGAAGGGCTATGGAGGGTCGAGAGCAGCCAGCAAAAAGAATCTTATGTATGGGAGCACTTTGACTTGAAAACCCCCACACGAGTCAAGTGCTTAAAATGTGGTCAAGAGCTGGAATATTCCTACAATACGTCCTCAATGGTTCACCATTTACGCAGGAAGCATCAGGAAACAAATCCAGAAGCAGCGGCTGCTGCATGTGCTTCTGCTGCAGCAAGTCAGCAAGTAGGCAAGGCTATGGAAAGAAATGGTTAAACACTCACACATAACTCTATAAGTTTATTTATTTATTTTTTATTCATTCATTTATTTATTTATTCATTCATTTATTTATTTATTAATTCAGTTATTTATTCATTCATTTATTTATCATTTACGTTTTATCAATTGATTATTTTAAGGCCGCCATCTGAGCTGGATGAGGCACTTCTGGACATGATCGTCATGGACAAGAATTTAAAATTGTGGAAAGTCCAGGGTTCAGAAAATTTGCTGAGCTGAATCCAGATTATGTTCAACACACCGGGCGGGCAAATCTATGCTGGAGGCTAAATATGCAGAAGTACAGGAGCAAACAAATAAACATCTTGAGAATGTTGAGACAGTCAGCCTCACAGCAGACGTGTGGACCTCCATGAATATGGATGGACATCTCAGAGTAACCTGCCACTTTGTAAATAACATGAAATTAGAAAGTGTACTCCTTGGTGTATCACACACAGCTGAAAACATTAAAGATGCTATGGTGGTGCAGTTGGAAAAATGGGGTTTGAGACAAAAAGTCAAATGTCTTATAACTGACAGTGCATCAAACTCCTCTCTGCCAAACTCCTTGGTGTTGTAAATATACCTTGCGACGCACACATTTTAAACTAAGTTGTAAAAAAGGCCCTGGACCAAACACCACCACTGGCACAAATAAGAACAAAAGCCAGAAAAATTGTAACGTTTTTCAAAACCAGTGTCAAAGCCAAAGAGAGACTAACAGAAATCCAACAACTAAATAAGCCACAGCACAAACTCCTGCAAGAGGTCGACACCCGATGGAATTCCACCTTTTTAATGCTGGAAAGATTGAACAGTGTGAACCTGCAGCACTGGCGTCCCTCTCGTCTGAGACCCCCCCCTCTCAAACATGGATTATGAGATCATTCAAGAGAGCCTCGGTATACTCCGCCCAATTAATCTGGCATCAAATGAACTGTCTGCAGAGAAAACTGTGTCAGTATCGAAAATTATTCCCTTAACAAGAGGGATTCAACACAAACTGGCCCAGTGCGCAGTCACATCAGTGCAACCAGCAGCAGTTATCTCTGTCAGAACCTGCAACAAACCTTCAGCATCAAGTGCAATGGAGAAAATGTGATTCTGGCAATGACCACCTTGCTGGACCCAAGATTTAAAACACTGGCTTTTGGGAACCAGACACATGCACAAGTGAAGAGGCTCACAGCTGAGTGCTCCAAAATGATTGGGGCAGTAAGAGCTACACCAGTAACATCTTTATTTTTATAATCATGTCTGACTAACAGCATAGTTTATAAAAACATTTCATTCATAAATTCTAGGGACCATTACCAGAAGCAGCAGGACTTGCAGAAGCAGAGGAAGGTGACAGTCTGTGGGACTTTTGTATTTCACTTTATTAGCTTTAAAATATATATAAACTTAAGCTTTATCCTCATTAACTTGTATTTTTACCTTTAGGTGCAACCCAAGGTACAAACAGCACCACGGCTGATGCCACAGTGGAGGTTCAGCCCTACCTCTCAGAGGCCTACCTGCCAAGAGAAGACCTGCTCAAATACTGGGAAAGCAGAAAAGACATTTATCCACATCTCCAGAGAAAGACTCTCTCCACATCCCAGGCACTTCTGTACCATGTACTAACCATACTAACCCATCTTCTCCAAAGCTGGAGAGGCAGTGCGACAGAAGAGCAGCAGGCTAAAGCCAAATACTGTTGATATGATTCTTTTTCTGAATAAAAATCTAAAGCATTAGCCCTTATTCACTTTCACTTACAAAAACAATATGTTTCCTCTCCGTTTGACTACCAGTTGCATAAGCACTTAGACTTCATTCACAATATTCTTACCCAATAATCCCCCAGTAAAATGGCAGTTTTTCATTGCACTTTGCTTAAAGTTAATTTCACACATTGTCAATCTACTCCACTCACTCACCAATTCATCATTTATTATTATTATTATTATTATTATTATTATTATTATTATTATTATTATTATTATTATTATTATTATTATTATTATTATGTCAAGTGAACAGAACTTATAGATTTACAAAGTTAAATATCTTTGATAAGATCAAAAGGCCGGTCTAGTGAATGTAAACCCCTAATGTCATACATATAAATATATGTATGATATATGTATACAAATATCCAGCAGATACTATTCTATCATCACTCTCTGCTTCAGTGTGCCATTTCAAAGCAGGTGTTTCATAGTGATTCAGTGGTTCACGGGGCTTCAGTTTCTCGAGCACTAGGAGCCGGGAGGAACCAGGAGCCGTAATCTGGAGAGCAGCATACAAAAATCCAGTCAGCAAAGAAGCAAGGAGACAAACAGAATTCCTTTAGGTAGCTAGGTAGACACACGGACGATCTGGCACTGAATGTGTTGAGCCGGTCCCTCTTATACACGGTGTCAGGGGCTGCAGGTGCGCGTGGGAGGAGCCGAGAATCAGCCCAGCTCCGGCTCCGGTAGGTGGGGGGAGGGAGAAACAAGACAGGAGGCAAAACCCGGAACGGGAAAGTTTGGATTGTGACATAACAAGGTAAGTAAAATTTAACATAATTACATATGCATTATATTCACTTATATAGAGCAATTTTTCACGGTTTCTTATTTGTGTTCTAAGAAGGTGGTGTACAATAACAACACCTCATCCATGCTAAAGCATTACTGTGCCTCGCATGAGAATAAGGAGGAAACTAGAGCTTCATCTAGTCAAGGTAAGTCATTATAATACAAATATACTATCACAATTTTCTCATGTTTACTTTTGTTTATTGTGCTAATAAAGACAAGTAACACTGTATTTATTGTCTTTTAACCCTTGTCTCCATGATGGTGAAGGACACACAGCCCTTCAGTTTTGTGGAAGACGTTGGATTTCAGGGCATTTGTGTCCAAACTGGATCCCAATTCTGTTCTCCCTACAAGGCAGGTGTGTATGGAATAAATGAGTACTTAAATGTATGTCTCACAATTCAGACAAATTCAACATTATATATTTTTTTTCTTTAGGCTCTGAAGGCCATGGTGGAGGCCAAGTATGAGCAAAGGAGAAGGCTAAGGCTAAAGTACAAAAGGTGGCTGCTGTTAGCCTGACGTCTGACATGTGGACATCCATTCAACACTGATGCCTCCCTGGATGTAACCTGCCATTTTGTGGGGGAGAGTACCAGGCTCAGCTCAGTGGGAGTGCAGGCATTCCCCCAATCACAGTGTGGAAAATATAGCTTGTGTGTGTGATTCCCATTTCCTCCCTGGTGGAGGAATGGATCACTAATGAGGTGGACATGTTTGGTTACTGATGGTGCTCCCAATACGGTTGCATGTGTGAGTAAGATGAAGCTTCGACATTCCATATTTGCATAACACACACGATAAACTTGATTGTGAAGAATCACTTGACCAGAACCTGTTCAAGGAAGAGATTCTCTGTCAGACCAGATAATCTCACTCGACAATGTGAGTTTAGCTTCTAGTCCTACTGTAAAAAATCTTGGAGTCCTATTTGATCAAAATCTCTCATTCACAGGCCCATATAAACCTAGCTTGTAAAACCGCATACTTTCACCTGCGAAATATAACTAAAATTAGAAATATTTGACCTAAAAACGATGCTGAAAAACTCATCCATGCATTTGTTACTTCCAGACTTGATTACTGTAATTCTCTGCTCGCCGCCATGCCCCAAAAGTACTATAAAGTACTATAAAGTACTATAAAGTACTATAAAGTACTATATAAGTACTATAAAGTACTATAAGGAGCCTCCAGTTGGTCCAAAATGCAGCGGCCAGAGTCCTAACAGGAACTAAAAGAAGAGACCACATCAGTCCTGTACTAAAATATCTGCACTGGCTTTCCTGTCGAGCTTAGAATCAAATTCAAAGTCGTCCTTCCTGACATACAAAGCCCTAAACGGTATGGCCCCATCCTATCTGCAAGATGCTATTGTCCCGTACCAGCCAAACAGAGCACTCCGCTCTTCAGAATGCAGGACTATTAGTGGTTCCTAGAGTGTCCAAAAGTACAGTGGGAGGGAGAGCATTCAGTTACCAAGCTCCTGTGCTATGGAATCAACTCCCTGCTGATGTTAAACAGGCCCCACAGTCTCTGTATTTAAGACCAGGCTTAAAACCTTCCTCTTCGGTATAGACCAGGTTACATAGTGAGGGAGTTAGGGACAAACCCGGGATAAGACAGGCTGCAGTAGGAGTAACTAGCTGGGGGAAGTATGGCAACCTGAGCACTATCCTCTGCTTTGTCCTATTTTCTCATCAGCAATGCTATTCACATGTTGTCCCCTGTCCCACTCCCCCTGTGGAGTGTATCTCTTTCAGATGCCCCGATGACAGATGGACCCTCTCCTCCTCCTCGTCTGGCCCTCCTCCACCCGCCTCCCTCTCCTCCTCCTCGTCTGGTCTTCCTCCTCGCCTGGCCGATTTTTCTTGTTGTGTCTGATTTTTCCTGTTGTTTTGTTTTTGTTGTTGTTGTGTTTTTGTGTGTTGTTTGTTTTGTGTGTTGTTTTGTGTGTTGTTTTGTGTGTTGTTTTGTTTTGTGTGTTGTTGTGTTTTTGTGTGTTGTTGTTTGTGTGTGTTTGTGTTTTTGTGTGTTTGTTTTTGTGTGTTGTTTGTTTTTGTGTGTTGTGTTTTTGTGTGTTGTGTGTTTTTGTGTGTTGTTTGTTGTGTTGTTTTTGTGTGTTGTTTGTTTTGTGTGTTGTTTGTTTTTGTGTGTTGTGTGTTTTTGTGTGTTGTTGTTTTGTGTTGTTTGTTTTTGTGTGTTTTTGTTTTGTGTGTTGTGTTGTTTTTGTGTGTTGTGTGTTTTTGTGTGTGTTGTTTTTGTGTGTTGTTTGTTTTTGTGTGTGTTGTTTTTGTGTGTTGTTGTGTTTTGTTGTGTGTTTTTGTGTTGTGTTGTTTTGTGTGTTGTGTGTTTTTGTGTGTTGTTTGTTTTTGTGTGTGTTTGTTTTTGTGTGTTGTTTGTTTTTTGTGTGTTGTGTGTTTTTGTGTGTTGTTGTTTGTTTTGTGTGTTGTTTGTGTTTTTGTGTGTTTGTTGTTTTGTGTGTTGTGTTTTTGTGTGTTGTTGTGTTTTGTGTGTTGTTTGTTTTTTGTTTGTGTTGTTTTTGTGTGTGTTTGTTTTTGTGTGTTGTTGTTTTTTGTGTGTGTTGTGTTTTTGTTTGTTGTGTTGTTTTGTGTTTGTGTTTGTTGTTGTTGTTTTTGTGTGTTGTTTGTTTTTTGTGTGTTTATTTGTTTTTGTGTGTTTTTTTTTTTTTGTTGTTGTGTTTTTTTGTTTTTTTTTTTGTGTTTTGTTTTGTTTTGTTTGTTGTTGTTTGTTGTTGTTGTGTGTGTGTTGTTGTGTTGTTGTGTGTTGTGTGTTTTTGTGTGTTGTGTTTTTGTGTGTTGTTGTGTTTTTGTGTGTTGTGTTGTTGTGTGTGTGTTGTGTGTGTTGTGTGTGTTGTGTGTTTGTTTTGTGTGTTTTTTGTGTGTTGTGTTTTTGTGTGTGTGTGTTTTTGTGTGTTGTTGTGTTTTTGTGTGTTGTTTTGTTTTTGTGTGTTGTGTGTTTTTGTGTGTTGTTTGTTTTTGTGTGTGTTGTGTTTTTGTGTGTTGTGTTGTTTTTGTGTGTTGTGTGTTTTTGTGTGTTGTGTTTTTTGTGTGTTTGGTTGATCCCCGGGTCGCCCAGGCCTTTCTGTGTGGAGTTTTTCATGTTTCTCCTCGTGTCTGGATGGGTTTCCTCCGGGTACTCCGGTTTCCCCCATCAACCAAAACATGAACGCCCTTCAGACAACTGTTGTTGTGATTTTGGGCGTTACAAAAATAAAATGAATTGAATTGAAGGAAGCTGGTTGAATTCTTTAGAAGCAGCACCACTGCTAAGGTGTGGTCATTCCTTTTATTCAAATTTATTATTATATATATATATATATATATATATATATATATATATATATATATATATATATATATAACACTAATAGTTTGTGCTCCTACTGCAGTGATTTAACGTCCTACTCATCTGTATCTTTAAAGAAGAAGCTCAAGTGCAGCTCCATCTGGGAATGACAAACATGAAGCTGATGCAAGAAGTGGAGACCAGATGGAACAGCACATATTTGATACGGCAACGTTTGGTGGAGTTAAGGGTGGAGTTAAGGGTGGAGTTAAGGGTGGAGTTAAGGGTGGAGTTAATGGAGCCTGTGGGAGCAGCGTTAGCTGGGCTACAACATGACATCCCCATGATGACTTCAGATGAGTCCACATTGTTGGTGCCTTTCTTTGTCTCTTTTATGATGTCACTGTTGAGCTGTTCATCTGAGGAAATGTGTCTCCAAAGTTTTCCCCCTAATGAAAATGCTGGAGCAAAACCTTCAGGAGGAAATGGGAAAGCCGGCGCTGCAGTGGCATTGGAAATGGGACCAGCTCATCACGAGGAGCTTTATACTTTGCAGTCGATGAGCGTCGTGTCTCTTGTTACACTCCTGGACCCTCGATTCAAAGTTTTGGATTTTTCAGTCCAACAAAGGCCACTGAAGATATAAAACCACTGACCTCAGACTGCGCTACGGTTCTAAGGGAACAACAAAGTGGAGAAGAAACCCCCCAGGCTTCTCCCTCTCATGATGTCACTGGAGGTGATGTATTCTTTTTCATTTTGACATCAGTTACTTTTATGAGAACATTTACAACATGATCTGTGATTTCCTCTTCAGTAGAAAACTATGTCGTCTAGACACCAGTGTCTCAAATGTGACTGCAGATGCCACTGTGGAGGTCCAGCGTACCTTTCAGAGCCCAGTATTGGAAGACTAGAAAACCCTTTGGAGTACTGGGAACGGCAAATTTATACAAACTGGCACTTGTATTTTTGTGCACACCAGCATCCTCTGTGCCTCATGAAAGGGTCTTCTCCAAAGCCAGAGAGGTTGTTTAAAAAAATAAAAGAAATTGTTTAAAACCAAAAACTCTTGAGAAACTCTTGTTTTTTAATAGAAATGAATAAAATTTCCCCTGTCGAGTACATCACTGTCCAAGTTACACAAGCATCATCTGTGCCCCCTGTCCCTAGTTCCACAGGGACTTTGACTGTCCTCTGTCTGATTACGCCCCATTTTCAGAAAAACAGCTTTAAACACACAGAACACATAGAAAATGTATTATACACATTTGTGATAAATGATTTGGTGATACATTCTTTGTCATTCATAGTGATTCTCAACATAAATAACAGACAAAAACATCACACATTATGTGGTTCAGATAAAGCCGCCTGTAGTTACACACTTGGCCAGTCGGTGGGTTCATGAGCACATGAAGCTTCGAGAAATGAACCTTTTCTTTTCCAGTTGGTTCAAGTGGTTCAGAGCCTCATGAGGCTTCATCTCACCATCTCTAGTCGGTGCCTCTGGTTGAAGATTCAGTTTGATGAAGTTGGAGACAAAATGAACGTAAATGGCAACTTTAAAACTCTACAGACGTCGCGTGCTCCTCGCGCCTGCCAGGTGTGTGGAGCTAATATGGGACGCTGATTGGCCGTGAGTCTTGTGAGCGGCGTGTGAGATTTGAGACACAGCGGAGGGGAATGAGCGGGTTACACATGGTTTGTCCTTCCACTGTTCGGCCGATGAGACGCAGATGTAGGTCAGAACTGCCCCAAGCGTCTGCAGCTCCGTCACGACTCACTGCCCCGAGGAGGTGAAGGTGAACAGCAGCTTCAGATAAACAGGAGTAAAACTGAGGCGCTCCATGTTGGTACTCCTCATCAGATCTGCTCTTTTCTTAAACAGTTGACCTTTGGTGGTCATCAGTCTCTCAGTCTCTGACCTCTGACCTCTGGTTCAGTTGGATCCACAGTTCACTTTCAGTATAATTCACCTGTGTAAAACATCGTTTGTGTCCTGCTCCCTCTGCTCCCTCTGTGTCCTGCTCCCTCTGTGTCCTGCTCCCGCTGCTCCCTCTGTTTTCTGCTCCCTCTGTTGTGATGTAGAAGTTTTAAAATAGACTCAGTTTAAAAGTTTCATTTTTATAGTTTATTTCCATGGTTACGTGTTTACATTTGTTTACATTTGTTTCATAGAGGAATGTAAATAACAAACAGGTAAATAAATGTCTCTCTTCTGATTGGACGCTCAGGGGCGCGGCTGGCCCCGCCTCTTCACCTCAGGCTTGTTTCCAAGGAGACGGTCGATCTGAGAAAGAACAGATTCATCAAGGAGAGAGAGAACCTGTGGAGGACGAGAAGAAAGAGTCAGAGAGAAAGAAAAGAGAGAAAGAAAAGAGAGAAAGAAAAGAGTCACCGAGAAGAGAGAGAACCTGTGGAGGACGAGAAGAAAGAGTCAGAGAGAAAGAACAGATTCATCGAGGAGAGAGAACATGATCATGAGACCTGCAGGATGTGTGTCTGGAAGAGGTGTCTGGGGAGGGGGAGGTGTCTGGAGGAGGTATCTGTGGAGGTGTCTGGGGAGGGGGAGGTGTCTGGAAGAGGTGTCTGGGGAGGGGGAGGTGTCTGGAGGAGGTGTCTGTGGAGGTGTCTGGGGAGGGGGAGGTCTGACCTTGATGGAGCCCAGATTCTCCTGTAGCTGTTCTACGTTGGACACGCCCAGAAGAACCGAGGACACGCCCCCAGAGCGTAAACACCAGGCTGAAAGTACAAGTACAAGTACAAGTACAGGTACAAGTACAGGTACAAGTACAAGTACAAGTACAGGTACAAGTACAAGTACAGGTACAAGTACAAGTACAGGTACAGGTACAGGTACAAGTACAGGTATGTAGGGTTAGGATTCTCCTCTCCAGTCCCTGGAATAGACCTCACCAGGACGACTGAGTGTGGACACAGCCTCAGGTCCCTTCTTACACAGAGGGACCACCCCGGTCTGCTGGTCCAGAGACACTGTCCCCGACGCCACACGATGTTACAGAGACATGTCAACCAAGACCCACAACATCCAGAGACTTGAGGTACTCAGGACCGATCTCGTCCACCACTGAGCCACCGAGGAGTTTACCAACGACCTCAGTGACTTCAGCCAGGGTGATGGACGAGTCCGCCTCTGGGTATCCAGCCTCAGCTTCCTCCTCGGAAGACGTGACAGTGGGATTAAGGAGATCCTCAAAGTATTCCTTCAACATCCCCAGTCGAGGTCAGCAGCTCCACCCGCACTGTAAACAGTGTTGGTGAAGCACTGCTTCACCCTCCTGAGGCATCGGACGGTTTGCCAGAATCTGTTTGAGGCCTCCTCCATGGCCTCCCCGAACTCCTCCCAACCCCAAGGTTTGCCTCTGCAACTGCACGAGCCGCAGCACACTTGGCCCACCAGTACTCATCAGCTGCCTCAGGAGTCCCACGAGCCAACAAGGCTCGATAGGACTCCTTCAGCCTGACGTAATCCCTAACTCCCGGTGTCCACCGGGTTCAGGAGCTGCTGCCGTGACAAACACCACAGACCTTATGACCACAGCTACGAGCAGGTGCATCATCAATAGAGGTGGAGAACATGGCCCACTCGGAGTCCATGTCCCCAGCCTCCCCCGGGATCAGGGAGAAGTTCTCCTGGAGGTGTGAGTTGAAGATCCCCCTGACAGAAGGCTCTGCCAGACGTTCCCGGCTCACGATACACTTGGGCCTGTCAGGTCTGTCCTTCCTCCTCCACCAGTGGATCCAACTCACCACCAGGTGGTGCTCTACAGCTCTGCCCCTCTCTTCACCGAGTGTCCAAGACACACGGCCGGAGGACGACAACAAAGTCGATCATGGACCTGCAGTGAGGTGAGTCTAGGCTGATCTCTCTGCACCGGCCCCTCATGGATCTTTCGTAGGTGGAGGGTCCACAGGAGGACGGCCCCACGTCGCTCCTTCGAGCACACACCCCGGGCCGGCTCCAGGGTGGGGCTCCGGTAAAGCCAAACCAGGCGACATAACATTCCTTGTTTTAATCCTCATCATGAGGGGATTCTGAACCCCCTAAGTCTGACCCGTCCCCCAGGACCTGTTTGCTATGGGTGACCCCACCAGGGGCACAAAGCCCCCGATAACATGGCTCCCAGGATCATCCAGGCTCAAACCCCTCGACCACAGTGGAAGGGGCTTCAAGAAGGGGACTTTGTGCAGTTCTGTGTATAAACAGTGCCCCCTGTGTCTGTCCCTGTGTCAGACTCATTCTGGTCTTAAATGTTCGTATTAACCCTCTACATGATCCTGGGCTTTTTATTTCACTATTCGCTCCTGTTAGCGTTAGCAACAGGTTTGATTGACAGTGTTGCTAAGCGTCCGCTCCCTAATAAACCAGTGGTGTGGGTGGGAGGGGCCATTACCTTCAACAGCCTCGCTCCTGATTGGCTGTTTGGTTGCTATGACACTCATGGTCTGATTTCCAAATATGGAAATGCAGATCGT
This sequence comes from Periophthalmus magnuspinnatus, assembly GCF_009829125.3. Taxonomy (NCBI): domain Eukaryota; kingdom Metazoa; phylum Chordata; class Actinopteri; order Gobiiformes; family Gobiidae; genus Periophthalmus; species Periophthalmus magnuspinnatus. The sequence continues at coordinate 212,762 of NC_047143.1, read as the reverse complement.
CCCTGTACCTGCTCCAACCTCGATGAGCTTCATCTGGAGCTGAAGCTTTGAGGTACTCCCTGAGACACGTTTGTAAAAAACAGGTTTGTGCTGTAAAAACTCACAAAAGGAACACAAAGGTCCTGACGCAGGAAAGTCCTACTAAGAGGCGAAGTTAAGAGATAAGAGGTGGAGCTAAGAGATAAGAGGTGGAGCTAAGAGATAAGAGGTGGAGCTAAGAGATAAGAGGTGGAGCTAAGAGATAAGAGGTGGAGCAGACAGAGCACAGGCGAGCAGAGACGAGGAGCAGAGAGGAGCAGTACAGAGCAGATGAGGAGCAGACAGGAGCAGAGAGGAGCAGAGAGGAGCAGACAGGAGCACAGAGGAGCAGACAGGAGCAGAGGAGCAGACAGGAGCAGAGAGGAGCAGACAGGAGCAGGTGTTACCGATGGCGAGCTGGGCGGGGGTGCAGTTCAAGCTCTCAGCCACCTGGTGGAGCTCTTGGACCTTACTGAGCTGCTTCTTCCCCCTCATCACTGCAGAGGCGCTCCCTCAGCCACGAGTAACCCTGACAACACACCAGAGTCAGGATGGAACGCACAACCTCAGAGTCAGGATGGAACGCACAACCTCAGAGTCAGGATGGAACGCACAACACTCAGAGTCAGGATGGAACGCACAACCTCAGAGTCAGGATGGAACGCACAACCTCAGAGTCAGGATGGAACGCACAACACTCAGAGTCAGGATGGAACGCACAACACACCAGAGTCAGGATGGAACGCACAACCTCAGAGTCAGGATGGAACGCACAACACACCAGAGTCAGGATGGAACGCACAACACACCAGAGTCAGGATGGAACGCACAACCTCAGAGTCAGGAGGGCATCTGACACACTGGGAGGGCATCTGGAGGGTCTGACCTGCACTGTGGCTCTCGACCTCTGGGGGACGCCGTGGTTGTATTTTCCTGTGATGAGTCCAGACGCCAGAGGAGACCACGTGACCACGCCCACACCTGAGAACAAGAGACCACGCCCACACCTGAGAACAAGAGACCACGCCCACACCTGAGAACAAGAGACCACGCCCACACCTGAGAACAAGAGACCACGCCCACACCTGAGAACAAGAGACCACGCCCACACCTGAGAACAAGAGACCACGTGACCACGCCCACACCTGAGAACAGGCCTCTGACTAAACCAGGTCTAAACCAGGACTGAATTAGGAAAAAGTGCCGCAGTGCAGCTTTAGAGGGTTACACCTCCATAGAAACATGCAGTAAAGTTCCGCAGTGAGGCTTTAGAGGGTTACACTTCCATAGAAACATGCAGTAAAGTTCCGCAGTGAGGCTTTAGAGGGTTACACTTCCATAGAAACATGCAGTAAAGTTCCACAGTGAGGCTTTAGAGGGTTACACTTCCATAGAAACATGCAGTAAAGTTCCGCAGTGAGGCTTTAGAGGGTTACACTTCCATAGAAACATGCAGTAAAGTTCCACAGTGAGGCTTTAGAGTTACTTTACCGATCTTGTGGTAAAGCTCCGGCAGCTGCAGTTCCACTTTGTCTCGGTGGAAATAGTGATACTCAGACTGTTCACAGACCGGGGCATCCAGGTTAAACTGCCTCGCCACCGAGTACGCCTCCTACAGGACAACAGGAGCACTGCATCAGCAACACAGCACCGAGAGCAGGAGTCCAACCCACAACCTCCTGGAGAGAGGGAGGAGACAGGAGGAGACACGAGGAGAGAGGAGGAGTCGAACCCACAACCTCCTGGAGAGAGGGAGGAGACAGGAGGAGACACGAGGAGAGAGGAGGAGTCGAACCCACAACCTCCTGGAGAGAGGGAGGAGACAGGAGGAGTCGAACCCACAACCTCATGGAGAGAGGGAGGAGACAGGAGGAGTCGAACCCACAACCTCCTGGAGAGAGGGAGGAGACACGAGGAGAGAGGAGGAGTCGAAACCCACAACCTCCTGGTGAGAGGGAGGAGACAGGAGGAGTCGAACCCACAACCTCCTGGAGAGAGGGAGGAGACACGAGGAGAGAGGAGGAGGAGGAGGAGAGAGGTGCAGGAGGAGCACAGGATAACCACAGCGGCAGGAGCAGTGGGAGTTGAACCTCCTCCTCTCACCATGATCTCTGCTGAGCTCCAGTGAGACGTGCCCCAGTGTAAAGCCAGACCCTGGTCCACCAGGAAACTCATGGCCCTCACCACCTCTGAAAGAGAGAACATGTGAGACCTCCTCCTGCACCTCCTCCTGCACCTCCTCCTGCACCTCCTCACCACCTCTGAAAGAGAGAACATGTGAGACCTCCTCCTGCACCTCCTCCTGCACCTCCTCACCACCTCTGAAAGAGAGAACATGTGAGACCTCCTCCTGCACCTCCTCCTGCACCTCCTCACCACCTCTGAAAGAGAGAACATGTGAGACCTCCTCCTGCACCTCCTCCTGCACCTCCTCACCACCTCTGAAAGAGAGAACATGTGAGACCTCCTCCTGCACCTCCTCCTGCACCTCCTCACCACCTCTGAAAGAGAGAACATGTGAGACCTCCTCCTGCACCTCCTCCTGCACCTCCTCACCACCTCTGAAAGAGAGAACATGTGAGACCTCCTCCTGCACCTCCTCCTGCACCTCCTCACCACCTCTGAAAGAGAGAACATGTGAGACCTCCTCCTGCACCTCCTCCTGCACCTCCTCACCACCTCTGAAAGAGAGAACATGTGAGACCTCCTCCTGCACCTCCTCCTGCACCTCCTCACCACCTCTGAAAGAGAGAACATGTGAGACCTCCTCCTGCACCTCCTCCTGCACCTCCTCACCACCTCTGAAAGAGAGAACATGTGAGACCTCCTCCTGCACCTCCTCCTGCACCTCCTCAACACCTCTGAAAGAGAGAACATGTGAGACCTCCTCCTGCACCTCCTCACCACCTCTGAAAGAGAGAACATGTGAGACCTCCTCCTGCACCTCCTCACCACCTCTGAAAGAGAGAACATGTGAGACCTCCTCCTGCACCTCCTCACCACCTCTGAAAGAGAGAACATGTGAGACCTCCTCCTGCACCTCCTCACCACCTCTGAAAGAGAGAACATGTGAGACCTCCTCCTGCACCTCCTCACCACCTCTGAAAGAGAGAACAGGTGAGACCTCCTCCTGCACCTCCTCCTGCACCTCCTCACCACCTCTGAAAGAGAGAACAGGTGAGACCTCCTCCTGCACCTCCTCCTGCACCTCCTCACCACCTCTGAAAGAGAGAACAGGTGAGACCTCCTCCTGCACCTCCTCACCACCTCTGAAAGAGAGAACATGTGAGACCTCCTCCTGCACCTCTGAAAGAGAGAACATGTGAGACCTCCTCCTGCACCTCCTCCTGCACCTCCTCAACACCTCTGAAAGAGAGGACATGTGAGACCTCCTCCTACACCTCCTCAACACCTCTGAAAGAGAGAACATGTGAGACCTCCTCCTGCACCTCCTCACCACCTCTGAAAGAGAGAACATGTGAGACCTCCTCCTGCACCTCCTCACCACCTCTGAAAGAGAGAACATGTGAGACCTCCTCCTGCACCTCCTCACCACCTCTGAAAGAGAGAACATGTGAGACCTCCTCCTGCACCTCCTCACCACCTCTGAAAGAGAGAACATGTGAGACCTCCTCCTGCACCTCCTCACCACCTCTGAAAGAGAGAACAGGTGAGACCTCCTCCTGCACCTCCTCCTGCACCTCCTCACCACCTCTGAAAGAGAGAACAGGTGAGACCTCCTCCTGCACCTCCTCCTGCACCTCCTCACCACCTCTGAAAGAGAGAACAGGTGAGACCTCCTCCTGCACCTCCTCACCACCTCTGAAAGAGAGAACATGTGAGACCTCCTCCTGCACCTCTGAAAGAGAGAACATGTGAGACCTCCTCCTGCACCTCCTCCTGCACCTCCTCAACACCTCTGAAAGAGAGGACATGTGAGACCTCCTCCTACACCTCCTCAACACCTCTGAAAGAGAGAACATGTGAGACCTCCTCCTGCACCTCCTCACCACCTCTGAAAGAGAGAACATGTGAGACCTCCTCCTGCACCTCCTCCACTGAGCCCTGAGTACTGCACAGAGGCAAAGTCACAAACAGGTGAGGGGCTCCAGGTGAGACTGTGGTTGTTTGTGGGTTAGACTCTCCTGCGTCTCCTCCTCTGGGGAGGAGGAGTTTGGTGATTCACTGTTCAGACTTTCACACTGTTATTTATGGGATTTGTGTGGATCTTTTTAATAAGATTCACACATGTTCACACACTGAGGGTCAGGAGGAGTGCACTTCAGAAGGAGTGCACCACAGGAGAACAGCTCAGGAGGAGAGCAGCTCAGGAGGAGAGCAGCTCAGGAGGAGAGCAGCTCAGAAGGAGAGCAGCTCAGAAGGAGAGCAGCTCAGAAGGAGAGCAGCTCAGAAGGAGAGCAGCTCAGAAGGAGAGCAGCTCAGGAGGAGAACAGCTCAGGAGGAGAACAGCTCAGGAGGAGAACAGCTCAGGAGGAGAGCAGCTCAGAAGGAGAACAGCTCAGGAGGAGAACAGCTCAGGAGGAGAACAGCTCAGGAGGAGAACAGCTCAGGAGGAGAACACCAGGGGAGGAGTGCACTGGGGAAGGAATTCATCTCCACACTAAACCTGTGTCACAGTGGGCGTGTCGCATGGGGCGTGTCACAGGGGGCGTGTCGCAGGGGGCGTGTCGCAGGGGGCGTGTCGCAGGGGGCGTGTCGCAGGGGGCGTGTCGCAGGGGGTGAGTTGAGTTTCTATGCACTTTACACAACTCACAGAGACAGCATGCTAACACACACTTCCTGACACTTTATGTGTGAGGAAGAGTGGTTTGAAAAGAGGAGGAGGAGGAGATGAGGAGAAGGAGGAGAAAGAGGACGAGAGGAGGAAGAGGAGGAGATAAGGCGACAGTGGCTCAGTGGTTGAGTGTTGGTCCCAACCCGAAGGTCTGAGGATCGAGTCCCGCTCGGACCAAGTTCTGTCATTGTGTCCTTAGGCAAGACACTTCACCCACATTGCCTAGTATGAAAGTGGTGTGTGTGTGAATGATAGGTGGTGGTCGGAGGGGCCGATGGTGCAGATTGGCAGCCTCGCTTCTGTCAGTCTGCCCCAGAGCAGCTGTGGCTACAATAGTATCTGACCATCACCAAGTGAAATGAATGAATAATGAGTCTAGTGTGGAGGCTTTGACTGTGATGAGCAGTACAAGTGTAAGACATTATTATTATTAGGCCCGAGCCTGGGACTCCGTCCCGGCGAGGGACTCATTAAAACCGCGTCCGAAACCCGGAAAATGGCAAAAATCAAGTAGTAAACACGCCCCGACATGGCAGTGAGTGGTGTCAAAAATTAGAACTCGACGAGCTCTAATTGTCACAAAAGACCCCGAGAAAAAATAACGAAAGACGACTCGGTAGCGCCACCTCAAACTTTGATTTTCATGGGGCCAATGGGAGCCCGACTCGGAAAAAAGTCGACGTAAAAATCCGAAACTCACATCAAAAAATAGTACATGTCGGGACATGACAAAAATGATATTATGGCCCCGCCCTAAAATGTACAGGACGTCGGCCATATTGGATCAAACCCGGGAACGACAAAAGTGCACACCCACATTCCTCTCATCATACTGAACAAAAAAGCCAATGAGAACATACCTCTATTTTCAACTATGTTGCCGTGGTAACATAATAAATGTTCCATTGAAATGAATGGGGTTCAGAGTACTGCACTTTGTTGTAGACTAAATAGATGCTCTACACTCATCAAACTATGGGCTAAAATTCAAGATTAGCAAAAAATGTTGTGTTTTGATGTTCAAAAAAATTTACGTATCAAAATGACTCAATAGCGCCACCTCAAAATTTGAAATACATTACGGCAATGAGAGACCTTTTTCATCGTAGACAAATGAAATTTGGTACAAACATAGAACATGTCAAGACAAGAAAAAAATTATATTATGACCCCACCCTAAACCCTACAGGAAGTCGGCCATTATGGGCGGAACCCCATTTTTCAAAAATTTTACCTCTCACATTTGGATTTTTTACGCCTCGAATTTTCATTCGAGAAAGATGAAAATTGGTCAAAATGAACTACACCCATGTGGGATTATAAGCAACTCTTTTGGAATTTTCTAAGTAATAAAATGTGGGTGTGGCCAGCCTGCAAAAAAAAAAGCAATTTTGTACAGTTTTAAATTGCATGTAACTCACACAGTTAGTGTCCTACGTCCCGGCATGAATATACTTTTTTATACAAAATGTTGATCTGAACACATAGATATACAATTTACACAGGTCAGACTTTATATTGCTCCACAGCGCCCCCTCAAACTTTGATTTTCATGGGGCCAATGGGAGCCCGACTCGGAAAAAAGTCGACGTAAAAATCTGAAACTCACATAAAAAAATAGAACATATTGGGACATGACAAAAATGATATTATGGCCCTGCCCTAAAATGTACAGGAAGTCGGCCATATTGGATCAAACCCGGGAACGACAAAAGTGCACACCCTCGCATTCAGGAAATTTTCTCACACAGTTTTAATCACAAACACTTCAAATTTGGCCAAATCCCTCTAAACCCATGTGTGATTAAAGATTAACAATTACATTTTGATTATGACTTTGGGTGTGGTCAGGGTGAATTTTCAACAAAATCGCAATTTTTGGAAAATTTCAATAAAATATTTCTCTTTCACACATTTTTTGTTGGGAAAACGCTAATACAGCGTTTATGCACATTTGTGAGCTGAACGCAATGATATGCAAATCAAGGCACTCTCTCACAAAATGGCTCTCTAGCGCCCTCTTCAAATTTCATTTTCAAAAATTTGTAGAAGACAATCGATTTGTCGTGGACGTGTGAAACAAATCACAGGGGCCTTATTTGTGATGGGGCACAATGTGAGAAAGTCACATGACTGTAGCTGTTACGGTTTAGGAGAAAAATAATGGGTGGAAAATGCGTTTCCATTACTATTATTATTAAAATTTTTTATTATGAGCCCACCCTAAACCCTACAGGAAGTCGGCCATTATGCCGTGGATTTTCATTCAAGAAACTTGCAAAATGGTCACAATTTACTAGACCCATCTGGGATTATAGGGAACTCTTTTGGAATTTTCTAAATTATAAAATGTGGGTGTGGCCAGCCTGCAAAGAAAAAAGGCATTTTTTGAAGTTTTAAATGTCCCGTAGCTCAAACATGCAGTTTCCTATTTTCCGGCATTAATATACATTTTGTTCAAAATCTTGATCTGAGTGCATAGATATGCAATTTACACATATCAAATATTACATTGCTCCACAGCGCCCCCTTGAAATTTTTAAATAGCACGAAAAAAAAATTACTTTGTCACAAACATTTGAAATTTGCCATGGACATTCCTATTCCGATACTGAACAAAAAAGTCAATGGCACCATACCTCTATTTTTAAAGGTGTTGCCATGCCAACGTCTGACATTTCTCATTGAAATACATAGGTTTTGGTCTACAAGGATGAAAAATATTTACTCTGTCATAGACCATTGAAATTTGGTACACATATTCCTCTCATCATACTGAAGAAAAAAGCCAATGAAGACATACCTCTATTTCCAACCATTCAGGCGTGACAATATCATAAATGGTCTCATTGGAATGAATGGAGTAGTATTACTCAGTCGCTGATTTTGGGGGGAGGTGTGATGTAATGGGGAATGAAAGGCAGGATCTCCGCGGTGGCGTGTACCCCGCGGTCGCAAGAAGACGAGGAGGAGGAGGAGGGGAGGAGGAGGAGATGAAGAGTAAATAAAGAGGAGACCTTCCATGGGAGCACTGATGTCACTGCGATTTGCAAAAACAATGTCCACGTAATCCAACTGTAACCTGCAGAGGGAGCTCTTGAGACCTGCAACACACAAGAACCAGGACTGAACCAGGACTAAACCAGGACTAAACCAGGACTAAACCAGGACTAAACCAGAATCAGACCTAAACCAGGAGTAAACCAGGTCTAAACCAGGACTAAACCAGGACTAAACCAGGACTAAACCAGGACTAAACCAGGACTAAACCAGAATCAGACCTAAACCAGGAGTAAACCAGGTCTAAACCAGGACTAAACCAGGATTAAACCAGGATTAAACCAGGACTAAACCAAGACTAAACCAGGACTAAACCAGGACTAAACCAGGACTAAACTAGGACTAAACCAGAATCAGAACTAAACCAGGAGTAAACCAGGATTAAACTAGGACTAAACCAGGTCTAAACCAGGATTAAACCAGGACTAAACCAGGACTAAACCAGGACTGAACCAGGACTAAACCAGGACTAAACCAGGACTAAACCAGGACTAAACCAGAATCAGAACTAAACCAGGACTAAACCAGGACTAAACCAGGACTAAACCAGGACTAAACCAGGACTAAACCAGGTCTAAACCAGGACTAAACCAGGACTAAACCAGGACTAAACCAGAATCAGAACTAAACCAGGAGTAAACCAGGACTAAACCAGGATTAAATCAGGGCTAAACCAGGACTAAATCAGGACTAAACCAGGACTAAACCAGGACTAAACCAGGATTTTACCTTCAATAATATGTTTGCGGGACAGTCCTCTCTCCGTCTCAGCTCTGAAACAAACAGACCTGTGTTTAACAAAGGCTAACCACTCTGCCACAGGTGCACACTCAGGATCTCAGTCTGTCCCTCCCCCTCCCTTCTACTCACCTGCAGCTCATGAGCAATCACCCTGCACCTGTGGAGCACGAAGGGCCCGAGGATCTGACACTCGTCCCCAGATCGTCCCCTGTGTGTCCTCCATATGTCCCCCCTATGTCCCCGTGTGTCCCCCCTGTGTCTCCCGTGGTCCAGTCGTTTGGCTCAGTCTAGTTTTCATGTTTTCAGTCCTTAGCTGTTTTTTTTGTCTCATTTTTCACCAGATCCTGCTCCTTGGAACTAATCTGCACCTCCACCTCTGACCCCACGACCTACGACCCACTGTAAGACGTCAGCACACGACCCCGCCCTCTACTATCTGCCCCTCCATGTCCCTTTTTGTCCCAGATGCCGCCCGCTCTAAAGTACTGTTGCTCCTGATTCGCCTCCTGGGGTCAGCTGAAGTCTGTCCTCGCTGAAACGCTTCTTCTGGTGGTTGAGCGTCGACAGAGACACCAGAGCCTGTGTTCTGACCTGTCAGGTTTGTGTCAGGGGCGGAGCCTCGCACTCACTGTCCTCCGTCCTGCTCCAGCCACTGCCTGCTCTCAAACGCCCTTGGTCACACATCACTGTGACCGGCCTCCCTCCGTCTCAAGGGCCTCCGTCATACTCAGTCGTCACAGTTCCACTCTAACCACTCTGCCACGAGCTAACCACTCTGCCACGAGCTAACCACTCTGCCACGAGCTAACCACTCTGCCACGAGCTAACCACTCTGCCACATGTACCACGAGCTAACCACTCTGCCACGAGCTAACCACTCTGCCACGAGCTAACCACTCTGCCACGAGCTAACCACTCTGCCACATGTACCACGAGCTAACCACTCTGCCACGAGCTAACCACTCTGCCACGAGCTAACCACTCTGCCACAGGTGCAGTACTTGTCTGGTGCACCAGGGGGGGCTGTACTCACTGTCCGCCCCAGTAGATCTTGGTCGTGACCACGAAGCTGGACCTGCTGCAAAGACCAGAGGAACATTAGGACATGTAAAGACCTGGTCTAGTCCTGGTCTAGTCCTGGTCTAGTCCTGGTTTAGTCCTGGTTTAGTCCTGGTCTAGTCCTGGTTTAGTCCCGGTTTAGTCCTGGTTTAGTCCTGGTCTAGTCCTGGTCTAGTCCTGGTCTAGTCCTGGTTTAGTCCTGGTTTAGTCCTGGTTTAGTCCTGGTCTAGTCCTGGTTTAGTCCTGGTCTAGTCCTGGTCTAGTCCTGGTCTAGTCCTGGTTTAGTCCTGGTCTAGTCCTGGTCTAGTCCTGGTCTAGTCCTGGTTTAGTCCTGGTTTAGTCCTGGTTCAGTCCTGGTTTAGTCCTGGTTTAGTCCTGGTCTAGTCCTGGTCTAGTCCTGGTTTAGTCCTGGTTTAGTCCTGGTTCAGTCCTGGTTTAGTCCTGGTTTAGTCCTGGTTTAGTCCTGGTCTAGTCCTGGTCTAGTCCTGGTTTAGTCCTGGTTTAGTCCTGGTTTAGTCCTGGTTTAGTCCTGGTCTAGTGACCTCACCTCCAGGACTTCTTCTTCAGGATGGATCCCAGCGTGGTCTCTGCCCTAGAGCAAAAAACTGTGTCAGATGCCCTCCCTGTGTCTCAGATGCCCTCCCTGTGTGTCAGATGCCCTCCCTGTGTGTCAGATGCCCTCCCTGTGTGTCAGATGCCCTCCCGTACCGTCCTGCAGCATACACCTCTGCAGTGTCGAACAGGTTCACTCCACTGTCATAGGCCAGAGTCAAGATCTGCTCCGCCTCCTGCAACAAGACCTGGTTTAGTCCTGGTTCAGTCCTGGTTCAGTCCCGGTCTAGTCCCGGTCTAGTCCCGGTCTAGTCCTGTACCTCGTCTGAGATCTGAGAGCCAAACGTCACCCAGGTTCCTGAAACAGAAACAAACCAAAGTGAGTTCCAGACCAGGATCTGAACCAGATTAAAGAGACTCACCGAGACCCAGACAGGACACACGGAGCCCCGAGACACCGAGACTCCTGTGGAGACAGAGCAGGGTCAAACAGGACTGACCCGGGACGGACCGGGGACTGACCCGGGACTGACCGGGACTGACCGGGGACTGACCGGGGACTGACCCGGGACTGAACCAGGTCTAAGCTGGGACTGGACCAGGACTTTTAATCCGCTGCTGTGCTGAGTGGGTGTAACAGCTGTGCGTTGACCTCTGACCTTTGTGTCCTGTCGTCTGATTGGTCGAGGATCTGTCTGCAGCTCTTTGTTCTGATTGGATTAGAGCCGCTGTGGTTTAATTAAACTGAAGCTGTTTCATCACCAGTGAAAATCCACCCGCCCCGACCACAACCGCCCCGACCACAACCGCCCCGACCACAACCACAACCGCCCCGACCACAACCGCCCCGACCACAACCACAACCGCCCGACCACAACCACCCCGACCACAACCGACCACAACCACAACCGCCCCGACCACAACCGCCCCAACCACAACCGCCCCAACCACAACCGTCCCGACCACAACCGTCCCGACCACAACCGCCCCGACCACAACCGCCCCGACCACAACCGTCCCGACCACAACCGCCCCGACCACAACCACCACAACCGTCCCGACCACAACCACCACAACCGTCCCGACCACAACCACCACAACCGCCCCGACCACAACCACCCCAACTGCCCCAACCACAACCACCACAACCGTCCCGACCACAACCGTCCCGACCACAACCGTCCCGACCACAACCGTCCCGACCACAACCGCCCCGACCACAACCGCCCCGACCACAACCGTCCCAACAGCCCCACCTGGACTGATTCAGTCCCTCCCCCTCCCTTTGCTCTCTGTGCTAAGTCCCTCCCCCTTAATAATAATAATAATACATTTGTTAGGCCCTTTCAAGGCTCTCAAGGTCTCCGTACACACACACACACACACCCCTACACACACACGCCCCCACACACACACACACACACATACACACACACATACACAATACAAATAGAACAATGTAAAATGATTAAAAATACATTTAAAAACAAAGATTAAAAGACAGAGCAGTTATGGTCAGAGTGGTCAGGGTGAGAAGGCCTTTCTAAACACATGAGTTTTGAGTTTAGATTTGAAGTGTGGGAGTGAGTGTGTGTTGCGGAGGTCATGGGGGAGGGAGTTCCAGAGCAGCTGAAGGCTCTGCTCCCCATAGTGACGAGACGGGCAGGAGGGACAGTGAGGTGCAGGGAAGAGGAGGAGCGGAGGGAGCGGGCGGGTGTGGAGATGTGAATGAGGTCAGACAGGAGGGGCCAGGTTGTGGAGAGCTTTGTATGTGAGGAGTGTGATTTTGTAGTGTATGTGGTGCGTGATGGAGCCGGTGGAGCTGGTGCAGGTGTGATGTGGTGATGGAGGGTGTGTGTGTGATGATGCGGCGCTGAGTTTTGGACCAGTTGGAGTTTATGGAGTGATTTCTGTGGGAGTCCAAACAGAAGAGAATTGCAATAATCAATACGGGAAGTGACCAGGCTGTGGATGAGGATGGCGGTGGTGTGTGGGGTGAGTGAGGGACGGAGGCGGTGGATGTTTCTGAGGTGGAAATAGGTGGACCGGTGATGTCGTTGATATGGGAGGTGAAGGAAAGTGTCGAGGATGACACCCAGACTCTTTACCTGAGGGGAGGGGGAGATAGAGGAGCCGTCAATGATATGGAAAAAGGATTTATTTTGCTTAGGGTGGATTTGGTGCCGACGAGTAGGAGTTCTGTTTTATTGCCGTTAAGTTTGAGGAAGTTTGAGGTGAACCAGGTTTGTATTTCTGTGAGGCAGTCTGTCAGGGAGGAGGGTGGAAGTGTAGAGCTGGGTGTCGTCCGCGTAACAGTGAAAGTGAATGTGGTGTTTTCTAAAGATGGAACCAAGGGGGAGAAGCAGAGGACCGAGGACAGAACCCTGAGGAAACACTGATGTGACAGGGAAGGGGTGTGAGGTGAAGGACTTGAGCTGAATAAACTGAGAGTGATCTGAGAGGAGTGGAACCAGGAGAGGGGAGTACCACAGACACCGATGGAGGAAAGTCTGTCGAGGAGGATGGAGTGTGAACCAGAGTCAGCAGAGAGGAGGAGGAGGAGGAGGAGGAGGAGGTCATTAGCACCATCACATCACACTCAACTCCATCGCACTAATGAAACTACTGCACATCACACCAGGTTTGTCACGTCATAGTGCACAGTTTGTATCATGTTTTTGTTTATTTATGGAGGATTGTCACGTGGAGCGTGGGTGATGTAGACTTGTGGGCGGGGCATGGGTGATGTAGACTTGTGGGCGGGGCATGAGTGATGTAAACTTGTGGGCGGGGCATGGGTGATGTAGACTTGTGGGTGGGGCATGGGTGATGTAAGCTTGTGGGCGGGGCATGGGTGATGTAAGCTTGTGGGCGGGGCATGGGTGATGTAAGCTTGTGGGCGGGGCATAGGTGATGTAGACTTGTGGGCGGGGCGTCGTACAATTACAAGTAAGGGTAAGTGAGGGCCTCTCACCTGTACATCATGTTGCCGTGGCACCCGGGCGCCTCGTTCATGTGGGCGTGTCCGAGGGTCCTGGTTGGCTCCACCCTGGCCCTGCCTTGTGCGACATTAGCGGCGTTAGCCTGGTTAGCCGAGCGCCGCTCCTTTAGCACGTGCTCGCCACTGGCCCCGCCCCCTCCGGCTCCGCCCGCAACGTTACACGCGATGGAAACCTGCATCACGTGTTGCTACGGCAACTGTATCCACGGGAGGGAGGGAGGGAGGGAGAGAGGGAGGGAGAGAGAGAAAACCACCAGAGAGAGAGAAAAGAGAGAGAAAAGAGAGAGAGAGGGAGAGAGAGAGAACAACCACAGGGTCAGACAGAACTACTACTGAAACTGTAAATCTGCACCATCAGCCCACAACACACACAACACACAGACACACACAACACACACAGACACACACACAACACACACAGACACACACACAACACACACAGACACACAGACACACACAACACACACAGACACACAGACACACACAACACACACAGACACACAGACACACACAACACACACACACACACAGACACACACAACACACAACACACAGACACACAGACACACACAACACACACAGACACACAGACACACACAAACACACACAGACACACACACAACACACACAGACACACACAACACACACAGACACACAGACACACACAACACACACAGACACACAGACACACACAACACACACAGACACACAGACACACACAACACACAACACACACAGACACACACAACACACACACACACAGACACACAGACACACACAACACACACAGACACACAGACACACACAACACACACACACACAGACACACAGACACACACAACACACACACACACAGACAACACACACAGACACACAGACAACAGACACACAGACACACACAACACACACACACACAGACAACACACACAGACACACAGACACACACAACACACACACACAGACAACACACACAGACACACAGACAACACACACAGACACACAGACAACACACACAGACACACACACAACACACACAGACACACAGACACAACACACACACAACACACACCACACACAGACACACAGACACAACACACACACAACACACACCACACACAGACACACACACAGACACACACAACACACACACACACAGACAACACACAGACACACACAACACACACACACAGACAACACACACAGACACATACACCACACACACAACACACACCACACACAGACACACACAACACACACAGACACACACAACACACACACACACAGACACACAACACACACAGACACACACACAACACACACAGACACACACAACACACACAACACACAGACACACACAACACACACAGACACACACACAACACACACAGACACACACACAACACACACAGACACACAGACACACACACACACACAGACACACAGACACACACAACACACACAGACACACAGACACACACAACACACACAGACACACAGACACACACAACACACACACACACAGACACACACAACACACACACACACAGACACACAGACACACACAACACACACAGACACACAGACACACACAACACACACACACACAGACACAGACACACACAACACACACAGACACACAGACACACAACACACACACACACAGACAACACACACAGACACACAGACAACAGACACACAGACACACACAACACACACACACACACAGACAACACACACAGACACACAGACACACACAACACACACACACACAGACAACACACACAGACACACAGACACACACAACACACACAGACACACAGACAACACACACAGACACACAGACAACACACACAGACACACACACAACACACACAGACACACAGACACAACACACACACAACACACACCACACACAGACACACAGACACAACACACACACAACACACACCACACACAGACACACACAACAGACACACACAACACACACACCCCCACACACACAGACAACACACAGACACACCCCGACACACACCACAACACACACACAACACACACACCACACGCACACACACAACACACAGACACACACACACCACACACACACACAGACAACACACACAGACACATACACCACACACACAGACACACACACACAGACACACACAACACACACAGACACACACAACACACACCACACACAGACACACACAACACACACAGACACACACAACACACACCACACACACAACACACACAGACACACCCCGACACACACAACACACACACCCCCACACACCCCGACACACACACCACACACACACAGACAACACACAGACAACACACACAACACACACACAACACACACATCACACACACACACACACAGACACACACAGACAACACACAGACAACACACACAACACACACACAACACACACACACACACAACACACACCACACACAGACACACACAGACACACACAACACACAGACACACACAACACACACACACACCCCGACACACACAACACACACAAACACACCCCGACACACACCACACACACACACACACACAGACACACACAACACACACAGACAACACACAGACAACACACAGACACACCCCGACACACACCACAACACACACACCACACACACACACACAACACCTACACAACACACACAGACACACACACCCCACACACAACACCTACACAACACACACAACACACAGACAGACACACCCCACACACACAACACACACACCCCGACACACACAACACACACAGACACACACACAACACACACAGACAACACACAGACACCCCCCCGACACACACACAATACCTACACAACACACACACAACACACACAGACACACACACAACACACACACCACACACACACAACACATAGACAGACACACACACAACACACACAGACACACACACAGACACCACACACAACACATACACAACACACAACACACACAGAACATACACACAAACAAACAGTCCACACGAGTAGAGAAGTGTCATGCCCAAGAGCACAACTACTGATTTTGCCTCTAGCAATCTCAGCAGTTTCCCATTATTACTACTAGTACTACTACTACTACTGCAACTACTGCAACTAGAACTACTACTACAGTCAGAGTACATTTCCTGTCAGTGAGTAAAAGTACTTTTACTTTAACATAAAAGAAGTAAAAATAAAATAACAATCCTACCCCAGAAAACACAGTGTGAGCCAATCAGAGCACAGAACTCACACCTCTGTAATCCGCCCGGCGACTGAACCACTGCACCGAACAGCACAGAGTAAAGAGGAGGAGGAGGAGGAGGAGGAGGGAGGAGGGGAGGAGGGGAGAGGAGGAGGGGAGGAGGGGATCAGAGAGAGGGAGAGGAGGGAAAGCGAGGGGGGGTGAAGAGAAGAGGGTCAGGCATACAGAGAGAGAGCGAGAGAATAGAGGGAGAGAGAAATGATGCTTCTGAAACTGACACAAGAAATGAGAGAACAGAGAAAGAGAGAAAGAGAGCATAAAAGGAGGAGAGAGAGAAAGAGAGCGAGAGAGCATAAAAGAGAAAGAGAGGAGAGAAAGAGAGCATAAAAGAGAAAGAGAGGAGGAGGAAAGAGCGAGAGAGCATAAAAGAGAAAGAGAGGAGCGAGAGAAAGAGAGCATAAAAGAGAAAGAGAGGATGGAGAGAGAGAAAGAGAGCGAGAGAGCATAAAAGAGAAAGAGGAGGAGAGAAAGAGAGCATAAAAGAGAAAGAGAGGAGGAGAAAGAGCGAGAGAGAGCATAAAAGAGAAAGAGAGGAGCGAGAGAAAGAGAGCATAAAAGAGAAAGAGAGGAGGAGAGAGAGAAAGAGAGCGAGAGAGCATAAAAGAGAAAGAGGAGGGAGAAAGAGAAAGAGCGAGAGAGCATAAAAGAGAAAGAGAGGAGGAGCAAGAGAAAGAGAGCGGAGAGAGCATAATGAGAGAGGAGAGAGAGAAAGAGAGCGAGAGAGCATGAAAGAGAAAGAGAGGAGGAGAGAGAGAAAGAGAGCGAGAGAGCATAAATGAGAAAGGGGAGAGAGAGAAAGAGAGCGAGAGAGCATAAAAGAGAAAGGGAGGAGGAGAGAGAGAAAGAGAGGGAGAGAGCATAAAAGAGAAAGAGAGGAGGAGAGAGAGAAAGAGAGGAGAGAGAGAATAACAGAGAAAGAGAGAGTCCAGAGGTTCTGTCCCTGACCTCCACGTGCTCAGTTGGTCGGGGACAGTGTCTCTGGACTGGCAGACCGCGGGGTGGTCCCTCAGACCGGGGGTGGTCCCCCTCAGACCGGGGGGGGGGGGTGGTCCCTCAGACCGGGGGTGGTCCCCCTCAGACCGGGGGGGGGGGGTGGTCCCTCAGACCGGGGTTGGTCCCTCAGACCGGGGTGGTGGTCCCTCAGACCGGGGGTGGTCCCTCAGACCGGGGGGTTGGTCCCTCAGACCGGGGGGGGGTGGTCCCTCAGACCGGGGGTGGTCCCTCAGACCGGGGTTGGTCCCTCAGACCGGGGGGTTGGTCCCTCAGACCGGGGGGGGGGGGTGGTCCCTCAGACCGGGGGTGGTCCCTCAGACCGGGGGTGGTCCCTCAGACCGGGGGGTTGGTCCCTCAGACCGGGGGGGGTTGGTCCCTCAGACCGGGGGGGGGGGTGGTCCCTCAGACCGGGGGGGGTGGTCTCTCTGTTTAAGAACTGTATACTCTCCAGCGGGTCCTCGAGGCTCATGGGAGTTTGCCACAGTCACATGTGTTTTGTGGAGAAGGCGTTGGACCGTGTCCCTCGGGGTGTCCTGTGGGGGGCGCTCTGGGGGGGTCCTGTGGAGGGCGCTCTGGGGGGGTCCTGTGGGGGCGCTCTGGGGGGGTCCTGTGGGGGGCGCTCTGGGGGTCTCCTGTGGGGGGCGCTCTGGGGGGGTCTGAGCTGTGTCTCTGTGAGTCAGACATGTTTATGTTGGACTCAGGGCTGCCCTTTGTCACCGGGTCTGTTCATTGTTTTTACGGACTGGAGGGGTCCGGTTCAGGGTTCCGGGGGTCTGGGGGTTCAGGGGTCCGGGGGTTCAGGGGTCCGGGGGTCCGGGGGTCTGGGGGTCCAGGAACCACAGGATCATCTCTGCTGTAGATGATGTCGTCCTGATGCTTCAGGACCTGCAGCTCTGGGGCGGTTTGAGCCGAGTGTGAAGTGTCTGGATGAGAATCAGCTGAGTTTCCTCCGTAGGGCGGCCGGGCGCTCCCTTAGAGATAGAGGGAGGACCTCAGTCACACAGGAGGAGCTCAGAGTAGAGCCGCTGCTCCTCCAATTGGAGAGGAGCAGCTGAGGCTCAGGCGTCGGCTCAGGACGCCTCCTGGACACCTGAGGAGGGAAGACCCAGGACACACAGGAGGGACTATGTCTCTCTGGCCTGGGAACACCCCACCGGGAGGAGCTGGAGTCTGGGAGTCCCTGTTTAGACTGATGCCCCCCCGCCCCGGGAGAAGAGGAAGAACATGGACGGATGAAGAGGAGAGAGAAGGAGAGACAGAATAACAGAGGAAGAAGAGAGACGAGCGTGTCTTTAATCTGTGTCTTCATCGCACGAGAAGATGAGGTCAGACCCTCTCTCTCTCTCTCCTCTCTCTCCCCATGTTCCCTCTCTCCTCTCTCACTCACTCTCTCTCACACACTCTCTCTCTCTCTCTCTCTGTCAGACTTCATCAGCTGAATAAGTGACAGGATTATGTCACTGAGGATCTCCCCCTCCTCTTCCTCCTCTTCCTCCTCTTCCTCCTCTCTCCATCCCTTTGACCAGTGAAATTATAAGAATGAAAACCAGGACTAAACCAGGACTAAACCAGGTCTAAACCAAGTCTAAACCAGGTCTAAACCAGGTCTAAACCAGGACTAAACCAGGTCTAAACCAGGTCTAAACCAGGTCTAAACCAGGACTAAACCAGGTCTAAACCAGGTCTAAACCAGAACTAAACCAGGTCTAAACCAGGTCTAAACCAGGACTAAACCAGGTCTAAACCAGGTCTAAACCAGGACTAAACCAGGTCTAAACCCGGACTGAACTAGGACTAAACCAGGTCTAAACCAGGACTAAACCAGGACTAAACCAATTCTAAACCAGGACTAAACCAGGTCTAAACCAGGATTAAACCAGGAGTAAACCAGGTCTAAACCAGGTCTAAACCAGGACTAAACCAGGTCTAAACCAGGTCTAAAACCAGGACTAAACCAGGTCTAAACCAGGACTAAACCAGGACTAAACCAGGACTAAACCAAGTCTAAACCAGGACTAAACCCAGGACTAAACCAGGAGTAAACCAGGACTAAACCAAGTCTAAACCAGGTCTAAACCAGGACTAAACCAGGACTAAACCAGGACTAAACCAGGACTAAACCAGGTCTAAACCAGGACTAAACCAGGACTGAATCAGGACTGAAACCAGGACTAACCAGGACTAAACCGGGTCTAAACCAGGACTAAACCGGGTCTAAACCAGGACTAAACCAGGTCTAAACCAGGACTAAACCAGGACTAAACCAGGTCTAAACCAGGACTAAACCAGGACTAAACCAGGTCTAAACCAGGACTAAACCAGGACTAAACAAGGTCTAAACCAGGACTAAACCAGGACTAAACAAGGTCTAAACCAGGACTAAACCAGGACTAAACCAGGACTAAAGCACAAACTCATTCTGAAAATGAAAACATGAGTCTCAAAAGTCTCCTGTTTGATTTTTTTGATTTATTCAACAACTTGTATAAATAAAGTCACTCAAGTTTACAACAAAACAACAATTCAGAGGAGCAGAGGAGGAGCAGAGGAGGAGGAGAGGAGCAGCAGAGGAGCAGAGGAGCAGAGGAGGAGGGGCAGAGGAGGAAGGTCAGAGGAGCAGAGGAGGAGCAGAGGAGGTGCGGAGGAGGGGCAGAGGAGGGGTAGAGGAGCAGAGGAGGAGCAGAGGAGGGGCAGAGGAGCAGAGGAGGAGCAGAGGAGGAGCAGAGGAGGAGGCGCACTAGGCGGCTCGGGGGCTGTAGTAGGGCAGAGCTTTGATGAAGGCGTCGAGTTTGGAGGAGAAGAGTTCAGACTCCAGAGTCTGTCCCACAGCACAGAGCGGGTTCTTCACGATGTGCTCCACATACAGCTGCAGAACAGAGAACACGCTTAGAACACGCTGAGGACACGCTGAGGACACGCTGAGAACACGCTGAGGACACGCTGAGGACACGCTGAGAACACGCTGAGGACACGCTGAGGACACGCTGAGGACACGCTGAGAACACACTGAGAACACGCTGAGAACACGCTTAGAACACGCTGAGGACACGCTGAGGACACGCTGAGAACACGCTGAGGACACGCTGAGGACACGCTGAGGACACGCTGAGAACACACTGAGAACATGCTGAGAACACGCTGAGAACACGCCGAGGACACACACGTTTAAAGAGGAGCATTGTGCTTTTTGTGTCTTTGTTCCTCATCACAAACATGAAGAGGTTTAGAGTTCATCCATGTCTGAGTCATATAGAGATCTGTCCTGGCCCTATTCAAACCCTCCTACACCCTCAGGCCCCGCCCACAAGTCTACACCACCCAGGCCCCGCCCACAAGTCTACACCACCCAGGCCCCGCCCACAAGTCTACACCACCCAGGCCCCACATGACAATTATAATCACCCAAAGGTCAGTGGTTCAAGCCCCAGTCGGACCCGCGCAGAGTCCTACAGGCTCTAACAGCGCACGTGTGGGGGACGTGTGGGGGACGTGAGGAGGACGTGTGGGGGACGTGAGGAGGACGTGTGGGGGACGTGAGGAGGACGTGTGGGGGACGTGAGGAGGACGTGTGGGGGACGTGTGGAGGACGTGTGGGGGACGTGAGGGGGACGTGTGGGGGACGTGTGGGGGACGTGTGGAGGACGTGTGGGGGACGTGAGGGGGGACGTGTGGGGGACGTGTGGGGGGACATGTGGAGGACGTGTGGGGGGACGTGAGGGGGACGTGTGGGGGACGTGTGGGGGACGTGTGGAGGACGTGTGGGGGACGTGAGGAGGACGTGTGGGGGACGTGAGGAGGACGTGTGGGGGACGTGTGGAGGACGTGTGGGGGGACGTGAGGGGGACGTGTGGGGGACGTGAGGGGGACGTGTGGGGGACGTGTGGGGGACGTGTGGGGGACGTGAGGAGGACGTGTGGGGGACGTGTGGGGGACGTGTGGGGGACGTGTGGAGGACGTGTGGGGGACGTGTGGGGGGGCGTGTGGGGGGACGTGTGGAGGACGTGTGGAGGACGTGTGGGGGGGTGTGTGGGGGACGTGTGGGGGACGTGTGGGGGGACGTGTGGAGGACGTGTGGGGGACGTGTGGAGGACGTGTGGAGGACGTGTGGGGGACGTGTGGGGGACGTGTGGGGGACGTGTGGAGGACGTGTGGAGGACGTGTGGGGGACGTGTGGAGGACGTGTGGAGGACGTGTGGGGGGTGTGTGGGGGACGTGTGGGGGACGTGTGGGGGACGTGTGGGGGACGTTTCAAAGACACTCACGCTGCTGTAGATCTGCTGGAGCGTGTCCCGGGCGTTGGACACAGACAGATCCGTGTTCAGGACAAACTTGAGTCCACTCGGCGTCTCGTAGAAATGAAGTCTGTATTTACTCGTCTGGAACGAAAGGAACCCGTCCTTCCTGAAGAGAACCATCAAGGACTGAACCAGAACTAAACCAGGACTAAACCAGGACTGAACCAGGACTGAACCAGAACTAAACCAGGACTGAACCAGGACTGAACCAGGACTAAACCAGGACTGAACCAGGACTAAACCAGGACTAAACCAGGCCTAAACCAGGACTGAACCAGGACTAAACCAGGACTAAACCAGGACTAAACCAGGACTAAACCAGGACTAAACCAGGACTAAACCAGGACTAAACCAGGACTAAACCAGGACTGAACCAGGACTAAACCAGGACTAAACCAGGACTGAACCAGGACTAAACCAGGACTGAACCAGGACTGAACCAGGACTAAACCAGGACTAAACCAGGACTAAACCAGGACTGAACCAGGACTAAACCAGGACTAAACCAGGACTAAACCAGGACTGAACCAGGACTGAACCAGGACTGAACCAGGACTAAACCAGGACTAAACCAGGACTAAACCAGGACTGAACCAGGACTAAACCAGGACTAAACCAGGACTAAACCAGGACTGAACCAGGACTAAACCAGGACTAAACCAGGACTAAAGGAAGTACAGATGCCCTTTGGAAACACAGTGATAATATTATGCCCTGTGATTATTTATCAAATGAATAAGTTAATCATAGGAATAATTTCTGATTATTATTATTATTATTATTATAATTATTATTATTATTATCATTATTATAGGATACATGTCGAGGGGAGACATTTTACTGACGAAGGATCTGATGGAGAACAGCATCCCGTACATGAGTTTGAACTCCTGAAATAACAAACATCACAGAGTCAATGAAGATCAGAGCTTTAAAAATCATTTTAAAAATCACATTAAACATCATTTTTAAAGATGACATAAATAAAGTGATGTTCTGTGTGTGACCTCGTCTTTGGAGATGCCCGCGTGCTTTTTCCTGTTCCACTCGTTATAAAACAGACAGTTTCCATTTCGGTCGAAAATGTACAGATTATGGACCGTCATCTGCAAAAGAGAACAGAAGAGAACACAAGAGAACAGAAGAGAACAGAAGAGAAAACACAAGAGAACAGAAGAGAAAAGAACACAAGAGAACAGAAAAGAACACAAGAGAACAGAAAAGAACACAAGAGAACAGAAGAGAAATGAACACAAGAGAACACAACAGAGCAGAACAGAAAAGAACACAAGAGAACAGAACGGAAGAGAAAAGAACAGAGCAGAACGTGAGACTTTACAGGCTCTGGTTATAAAGACACATAAACAGACGCATTTTATGGAGGCCGAATTAAAAAATGATGATGTAGCATCCACAGAATGATTCTGCAGATGTTAAAATACACGTTTTAAAACGTATAAACGTATTTCCAGTATTCTAACATGCATCAGTCTTATTCTGACTCTGGCTGCAGTCTGTCTGATAATCACGCGTTTATAAATACATTTACAGAAGCACGAGTCGTGACTTTATAACCCTGTAAAACCATAAATGCAAGATTATTCTACTTTAAAACCTTATTTTTGTGCTTTTATCATAAACTGCGAGAACCAGCCCCGTGTTTACCTTCACTTCCTCTTCCGCCTGGAGCTGCCTGAACCACGCATGCGCAGAATACACAGCCGAAATAGAAATAACATCATATAAAAGAGTTATAAAGGTAAACTGTGTTATTAAGTTTGAAAATTAAAAACACATACAGATCAGAGCTTTAGTTTAAGACTTAAATCTTTATTTTGACACTTTAACATCAGGCCCTCTGCGCATGCGCCGCGTCACTTGTTTAGACTGATCCAAAATGGCGGCCACAGCCTCAATGATGCAGAGCTTTGGACCAAACCTTTCTGCTCAAAACGACCTGGTTCCGGACTGGACCCGGACAGAAGTCAGCACCGGGGTGAGTGCTCAGCCTGCGGTACTGGGGAGGCTCGGGGCGGGCTCAGTTCAGTTCGGTTTGGATGATAAAAGGCTAAAAGAGCGGCTGAATGAGACAGCATTTCTGCGGCTAACGGAGGCTAAAGGCTAACCACAGAATAACACTGTGATAGTTCAGTAAAACAACCGAACCGGGCCAGGACAGAAAGAGAACACTCCTCAGCCTCTCACCCTGTCGCACTCCTCCTCAGCCTCTCACCCTGTCGCACTCCTCCTCAGCCTCTCACCCTGTCGCACTCCTCCTCAGCCTCTCACCCTGTCGCACTCCTCCTCAGCCTCTCACCCTGTCGCACTCCTCTGCCTCTCACCCTGTCGCACTCCTCTGCCTCTCACCCTGTCGCACTCCTCTGCCTCTCACCCTGTCGCACTCCTCTGCCTCTCACCCTGTCGCTCTCCTCAGCCTCTCACCCTGTCTTTAGGGTGAAAGGCTTTTGGCTAATGCTAATGCTAATGCTAGCTTGTGACTGTAATGTTATTTGAGAGGGACTTGTTTAACAGCTCATATCACCTGTTGTAGTTCAGGTAAGTCAGTTCTTTATGGTCAGATTGTGTTAAAATAGAGCTCAGATTAAAATCTTGAGTAACAGCGTCAGACAGAGCAGTGCCTCTAGTTAGCATCACATCCACAGAGAATCTTGATGACATTGGCTTCAAAGTGTCAGTTCTCCTTCAGTCATCACTAAAGATCTGAAGCGTCTGCACGGAGCTGTAGAGTCGTGGCTCAGTCGTACTGTGTGTGTGTCTCTTTCAGACCACCATTATGGCGGTGGAGTACGATGGAGGAGTGGTGATCGGCGCAGACTCCAGGACCACCACAGGGTAAGACGAGGAGGCGAGGGGACCGGGGGGGGGGGCAGAAGATGTGACCTGTGACCTTTGACCTTGTGTTTCAGAGCGTACATCGCCAACAGAGTGACGGACAAACTGACCCCCATCCACGATCGGATCTTCTGCTGCAGGTTTGTCTCTCATAGAACATGGAACTGTCTCACGTTCTAAAGGAACCGGCAGGAAACCCACAGACGCTGAGGGCTCGTCCTGAGTGTGTCCTGTTCATATCTCTGGACATGGCTAAGCCGCTAAACAGGAAGTGAGCTCCAGTTCACTTTCTGTGTAAAAACTGTGTCCCTTCTCTCTGTGACTGCTGCTGTCAGACTCATTTTTGTCTTAAATGAGAGAGGGAGCTGCTGATCTTCACCTTTATTAACCTCAGCATTAGCACCATGACATTAAGTGTAATAGTAAAGCGCATTGATAAATGTAGATACTTTATAATAACAGACCAATCAGACACCTTCTTTCCCCGAGGTCGATCCTGCTGGTGTTAAATACTGTGCTCCAGATTATTCTCTACCTGCTCCGGCCTCGATGAGCTTCATTTGGAGCTGAATCTGTGATGTCACACTCAGAACACTCTTTTATACAGTTTGTGGAAATAACTAGGATAATGAACAGTAGTGGTAGTGCAGTACTCTTCTTCCACAGTCTCGAGCTGTGATGGTGTGAGGTTCTAACAGCGCCCTCTCTCGTCCAGGTCCGGTTCTGCAGCAGACACCCAGGCCATCGCTGACGTCGTGGCCTATCAGCTCGGTTTCCACAGGTAAATGTCACAAGAATGCTTTAATTACTATTGATGCAGCTGCTGTCATCAACATTCACTGTGGGAGTGATGCTAACTGGAGGCACTGCTCTGTCTGAATCTCTGACTCAAGTTAGACTTAATCTGAGCTGTGTTTTAACACAATCTGACCATAAAGAGCTGCCTTATGTGAACTACAGCAGGTGATTTGTGCTGTTAAACAGGTCCCTCTCAAATAACATTAGTCACAAGTTGGCTAGCATTAGCATTAGCATTAGCCAACAGTTTTTCAGTGAGTCTCACCTTTTTGCGTAAAATCAAACTCTAAACAGGACCATGAGCTCAGACTGACCACAGGCTCCTGAACATGTGCTCTGTAAATGCAGTTTGGATTTTTTTTGAAGAGTTTTCAAATGATCAAATCTTTTGGGAAGTGCTTATTAATCTGTGCATTGTGTCACCGTGGTAACTGCTTAACATTTCACCATAGAGACACATACATACACACTGTAGGGTTGTCAAAAGTTGTACAGAAACTAGATACTCATGTTTCACAGGGAACCAAACTATAAAAGTCCCATTCACAGAAATGAACCTTTTCTGAATTTGTTTATAATGATCTGGAGCTGAATCAGGACAAGTATAAGACTCAGACTAGTGTCACTGTGGTGTCCAGTCTAGTGCTTAGGGTCGAAATCTGTGTGTTGAGACAGCACTGTAAGGTGTGTGTGAGGTGTGTGTGTGAGGTGTGTGTAATGTGTGTGTAATGTGTGTGTAGTGTTGGGCTGTAAATAGATCATACACATTCAGAATCATGTTGTGTGCTCAGAGTACAGTTAAACACTTGGCTGTATTGATGCTCCATAATGTGTGTGTGTGAGGTGTGTGTGTGAGGTGTGTGTAGTGTGTACACACACACTACACACACCTCACACACACTGTGTAGTGTTGGGCTGTAAATAGATCATACACATTCAGAATCATGTTGTGTGCTCAGAGTACAGTTAAACACTTGGCTGTATTGATGCTCCTCTGCTCTGGTGCTGAGGCAGGAGAGATTTGAACTTCTCTCATTTGTGACACTGAACAGTCAAACATGAAGCTGTTTTTAATAATATAGTTTAAATGTGACTGTAAAAGTATTCGGAGCACAGTACTCTGAGTGGACACTGTATCTGAGTACATTTTAACGCAGTATTCTGTAAGCCGTTTCAAACTTTTGTCTGCGCAGTATCGAGCTGGATGAGCCCCCCCTGGTGGAGACGGCCGCTCACCTGTTTAAGGCGAGCTGCTACAGATACAGAGAAGAACTGACCGCAGGGATTCTGGTGGCCGGATGGGACCGACGCAGAGGAGGACAGGTGAGGAGGAGGAGGACGGGTGAGACGCAGAGGAGGACAGGTGAGACGCAGAGGAGGACAGGTGAGACGCAGAGGAGGACAGGTGAGACGCAGAGGGGGAGGAGGAGGGGTGAGACGCAGAGGAGGACGGGTGAGACGCAGAGGAGGAGGGGGAGGAGGAGGGGTGAGACGCAGAGGAGGAGGGGGAGGAGGAGGGGTGAGACGCAGAGGAGGAGGGGGAGGAGGAGGGGTGAGACGCAGAGGAGGAGGAGGGGTGAGACGCAGAGGAGGAGGAGGGGTGAGACGCAGAGGAGGAGGAGGAGGGGTGAGACGCAGAGGAGGAGGACAGGTGAGACTGAGACGCAGAGGAGGAGGACAGGTGAGACTGAGACGCAGAGGAGGAGGACAGGTGAGACTGAGACGCAGAGGAGGAGGGGTGAGATTGAGACGCAGAGGAGGAGGGGTGAGAGGGAGACGCAGAGGAGGAGGAGGGGTGAGAGGGAGACGCAGAGGAGGAGGAGGGGTGAGAGGGAGACGCAGAGGAGGAGGAGGGGTGAGAGGGAGACGCAGAGGAGGAGGAGGGGTGAGAGGGAGACGCAGAGGAGGAGGAGGGGTGAGAGGGAGACGCAGAGGAGGAGGAGGGGTGAGAGGGAGACGCAGAGGAGGGGTGATGGAGACTGCATCTGGCTCTTTTTCTCAGGTGTACTGCGTGTTTATGGTAGGGCATCTGGCTCTTTGTGGCTCTTTTCCTCAGGTGTACTGCGTGTTTATGGTAGGGCATCTGGCTCTTTTCCTCAGGTGTACTGCGTGTTTATGGTAGGGCATCTGGCTCTTTGTGGCTCTTTTCCTCAGGTGTACTGCGTGTTTATGGTAGGGCATCTGGCTCTTTGTGGCTCTTTTCCTCAGGTGTACTGCGTGTTTATGGTAGGGCATCTGGCTCTTTGTGGCTCTTTTCCTCAGGTGTACTGCGTGTTTATGGTAGGGCATCTGGCTCTTTGTGGCTCTTTTCCTCAGGTGTACTGCGTGTTTATGGTAGGGCATCTGGCTCTTTGTGGCTCTTTTCCTCAGGTGTACTGCGTGTTTATGGTAGGGCATCTGGCTCTTTGTGGCTCTTTTCCTCAGGTGTACTGTGTGTTTATGGTAGGGCATCTGGCTCTTTGTGGCTCTTTTCCTCAGGTGTACTGCGTGTTTATGGTAGGGCATCTGGCTCTTTGTGGCTCTTTTCCTCAGGTGTACTGCGTGTTTATGGTAGGGCATCTGGCTCTTTGTGGCTCTTTTCCTCAGGTGTACTGCGTGTTTATGGTAGGGCATCTGGCTCTTTGTGGCTCTTTTCCTCAGGTGTACTGTGTGTTTATGGTAGGGCATCTGGCTCTTTTCCTCAGGTGTACTGCGTGTTTATGGTAGGGCATCTGGCTCTTTTCCTCAGGTGTACTGTGTGTTTATGGTAGGGCATCTGGCTCTTTTCCTCAGGTGTACTGTGTGTTTATGGTAGGGCATCTGGCTCTTTTCCTCAGGTGTACTGTGTTTATGGTAGGGCATCTGGCTCTTTTCCTCAGGTGTACTGCGTGTTTATGGTAGGGCATCTGGCTCTTTTCCTCAGGTGTACTGTGTGTTTATGGTAGGGCATCTGGCTCTTTTCCTCAGGTGTACTGTGTTTATGGTAGGGCATCTGGCTCTTTTCCTCAGGTGTACTGTGTGTTTATGGTAGGGCATCTGGCTCTTTTCCTCAGGTGTACTGTGTGTTTATGGTAGGGCATCTGGCTCTTTTCCTCAGGTGTACTGCGTGTTTATGGTAGGGCATCTGGCTCTTTTCCTCAGGTGTACTGTGTGTTTATGGTAGGGCATCTGGCTCTTTTCCTCAGGTGTACTGCGTGTTTATGGTAGGGCATCTGGCTCTTTTCCTCAGGTGTACTGCGTGTTTATGGTAGGGCATCTGGCTCTTTGTGGCTCTTTTCCTCAGGTGTACTGTGTTTATGGTAGGTCATCTGGCTCTTTGTGGCTCTTTTCCTCAGGTGTACTGCGTGTTTATGGTAGGTCATCTGGCTCTTTGTGGCTCTTTTCCTCAGGTGTACTGCGTGTTTATGGTAGGTCATCTGGCTCTTTGTGGCTCTTTTCCTCAGGTGTACTGCGTGTTTATGGTAGGGCATCTGGCTCTTTTCCTCAGGTGTACTGTGTGTTTATGGTAGGTCATCTGGCTCTTTGTGGCTCTTTTCCTCAGGTGTACTGCGTGTTTATGGTAGGTCATCTGGCTCTTTGTGGCTCTTTTCCTCAGGTGTACTGTGTGTTTATGGTAGGGCATCTGGCTCTTTTCCTCAGGTGTACTGTGTGTTTATGGTAGGGCATCTGGCTCTTTTCCTCAGGTGTACTGCGTGTTTATGGTAGGGCATCTGGCTCTTTTCCTCAGGTGTACTGTGTGCCGATCGGGGGGATGTTGGTGAGGCAGCCTGTGTCGGTCGGGGGCAGTGGGAGCACGTACATCTACGGCTTCATGGATTCAAACTACAAACCGTCCATGAGCAAAGAGCAGTGTCTGGAGCTGACCGCCACAGGTACGACACCTCCGACCTTTGACCCCTGTGTCTGATCCCTGACCTTTGACCTCACAGGGGGCACTATTTTTAGTGCTGTCTGAAATTTAGAGTGCTCTACTTTTCAGTCACAGGACCTGGAAACACACCAGGACCACAATGCACTGGGAGAGTCATAAAGTCCTCCCTCTGTCCTCTGGTGTTTTAACTGGACTCTACACAAATACTACTGCTACTGCTACTACTGCTACTGCTACTACTGCTACTGCTACTACTGCTACTGCTACTGCTACTGCTACTGCTACTGCTACAGATCCAGTTTGACGTGTGATTATTATTAGTCCAGTTAGTCGTTTGTTTACATCTGACTCTGTTGTTTGTTTGTTTACAGCTCTGACTCTGTTGTTTGTTTACAGCTCTGACTCTGTTGTTTGTTTGTTTGTTTACAGCTCTGACTCTGTTGGTTGTTTACAGCTCTGACTCTGTTGGTTGTTTGTTTACAGCTCTGACTCTGTTGTTTGTTTACAGCTCTGACTCTGTTGTTTGTTTGTTTACAGCTCTGACTCTGTTGTTTGGTTGTTTACAGCTCTGACTCTGTTGGTTGTTTACAGCTCTGACTCTGTTGGTTGTTTACAGCTCTGACTCTGTTGGTTGTTTACAGCTCTGACTCTGTTGGTTGTTTACAGCTCTGACTCTGTTGGTTGTTTACAGCTCTGACTCTGTTGGTTGTTTACAGCTCTGACTCTGTTGGTTGTTTACAGCTCTGACTCTGTTGGTTGTTTACAGCTCTGACTCTGTTGGTTGTTTACAGCTCTGACTCTGTTGGTTGTTTACAGCTCTGACTCTGTTGGTTGTTTACAGCTCTGACTCTGTTGGTTGTTTACAGCTCTGACTCTGTTGTTTGTTTGTTTACAGCTCTGACTCTGTTGTTTGTTTGTTTGTTTACAGCTCTGACTCTGGCCATGGAGCGTGATGGCTCTAGTGGGGGTGTGGTGCGTTTGGCCTCCATCTCAGAGGACGGAGTGGAGCGACGAGTCATCCTGGGAAATCAACTGCCCAAGATCTCCACACACTGAGGCCCCTCCCCTCCACAGGCCCCTCCCCTCCACAGGCCCCTCCCCTCCACAGGCCCCTCCCCTCCACAGGCCCCTCCCCTCCACAGGCCCCTCCCCTCCACAGGCCCCTCCTCTCTACAGGCCCCTCCTCTCTACAGGCCCCTCCCCTCTACAGGCCCCTCCCCTCTACAGGCCCCTCCCCTCTACAGGCCCTTTATCCTGTTTAATAAAATGCTTGTCTTTGTGACTGTGTCTCTTGTGTTTTCTGTTTGTTCTTCACGTCAGACTGAACAGCTTTGTGTGAAAAACAGTTCAAACATTAAAAACACTAAATATTATGACATCACATTAAAGCCCAGGCAGAATATCGACTGAACCGAATCCCGATCCAGAATATCGACTGAACCGAATCCCGATCCAGACCATTTTTCAGTATTAGTGCCAATATTTGATCAATATTTTTGTCATGCGTCCCTCCCAATCACAGCAGCCCTGTGCGTCTGATCCCGCCCCCTGCTGTGTAGATCCACCAATGGCACATGTCGTGAGTCCAAACTACAGCCCAGGGGCCAAATGTGGCCCTCAGACTCATTTTTGTTGGCCCTCATGCCTCCTGAACTGGCTCAATTGATTAGAAGTATTTTTGTACAGAGATTCTATCTATAACCTATAATCTATATCTATAACCTGAATAACATCACACTGTGACACCTGAAAATGATCGACTGTGGCCCTCAGCTTCAAATATGCTTCAGTGTGTGGCCCTCAGCTTCACATATGCTTCAGTGTGTGGCCCTCAGCTTCACATATGCTTCAGTGTGTGGCCCTCAGGGAAATACATTTGGACAGGTGCGGTTCAGAGGAGAAGATCATCCTGTCCTCATGTGCACTCGAGCTCCTCCCATGAGACTGAAGAACAAGAGGAGCAGCCGTGGAGGAGAAGGAGGAGTCTGAACAGGAGAGAGCTGGAGCGAGCAGAGCCACAGAGTGAGTGTATATTCTGTATACACACACACACACACACCCCACACACACACACCCCACACACACTCTTGTCCTTCTGTCATATTGAGAACAGAGTAAATGTTTCATTAAAGTGTGGACTTCTCTCTGATCATATGAACAACAGTTATATAATTGTTTTCATCCCTTTTTGAAAGACTAAGCTGCTCAACGCGATACACAAACTGCGGCGTGTCCCTGCGCGGCCTCCGTACTCCGCTGTCATGGTGCTGGAGAAGAAAGGCTCCGGTGAGTTTGAGCAAAACATCGCAAAAAACTCACTAAAACATCACGAAAATCACTATTGAGTTGAAATAAACCACGAGCCGCAGTTTTGACACAGAAAGTGAATTAGAGCCAGAGTCGCGCTCAAGACTCACTTCAGTTTATAACACAGCGGCTAACAGGCTAGCTCTGTCCATTTATATAAACAGTCTATGCTAACAGGCTAGCTCTGTCCATTTATATCAACAGTCTATGCTAACAGGCTAGCTCTGTCCATTTATATCAACAGTCTATGCTAACAGGCTAGCTCTGTCCATTTATATCAACAGTCTATGCTAACAGGCTAGCTCTGTCCATTTATATCAACAGTCTATGCTAACAGGCTAGCTCTGTCCATTTATATAAACAGTCTATGCTAACAGGCTAGCTCTGTCCATTTATATAAACAGTCTATGCTAACAGGCTAGCTCTGTCCATTTATATCAACAGTCTATGCTAACAGGCTAGCTCTGTCCATTTATATAAACAGTCTATGCTAACAGGCTAGCTCTGTCCATTTATATCAACAGTCTATGCTAACAGGCTAGCTCTGTCCATTTATATCAACAGTCTATGCTAACAGGCTAGCTCTGTCCATTTATATCAACAGTCTATGCTAACAGGCTAGCTCTGTCCATTTATATCAACAGTCTATGCTAACAGGCTAGCTCTGTCCATTTATATAAACAGTCTATGCTAACAGGCTAGCTCTGTCCATTTATATAAACAGTCTATGCTAACAGGCTAGCTCTGTCCATTTATATCAACAGTCTATGCTAACAGGCTAGCTCTGTCCATTTATATAAACAGTCTATGCTAACAGGCTAGCTCTGTCCATTTATATCAACAGTCTATGCTAACAGGCTAGCTCTGTCCATTTATATCAACAGTCTATGCTAACAGGTTAGCTGTGTCTGTTTATAGTCTGTGCGTTAAACACAGCTCTGACTGACACAGGCTCCTGAACATGAGATCTTTAAATCACTTTTGTGTGTGTGTGTGTTTTTTTTAAATTGTGTCTCCATGGTAACTGCTGAACAATCCACCATAGACCTATATGTAGAAGTATCACTAACATGCATCATAAAATATACACAGACCCATAGAGTGTGTATAATAGTCTCTCTGGCTGTCTCCTCTCTCCTGATTGGCTGTCTCCTCTCTCCTGATTGGCTGTCTCCTCTCTCCTCTCTCCTGATTGGCTGTCTCCTGTCTCCTCTCTCCTGATTGGCTGTCTCCTCTCTCCTGATTGGCTGTCTCCTGTCTGCTCTCTCCTGATTGGCTCTGTCCTCTCTCCTCTCTCCTGATTGGTCCACAGCTCGTGTGGAGGCGGGGCAGCGGAGAGTGTTGGACGAGGCCACGAGACAGAGACGTCTGACCCGACAGCTCGAGGCTCTGGAGAAGGACAACTTCCAGGTCAGGACATCCAGGAGGGGCAGGAGCAGGGTCGGCCCGTGTGTGTGCGGTTCTGTTTGCACACGGGGCAACAAGGGGCAACACGGGGCAACACAGAGGAACACGGGGCAACAAGGGACAACACAGAGGAACATGGGGCAACAAGGGGCAACACAGAGGAACACGGGGCAACAAGGGGCAACACAGAGGAACACGGGGCAACACAGGGCACATTTGTGGGGACAGGAGTACCCTGCTCGGGGGTCAGTTGTTACTTAATGTTACATAATGTTTGTGTTTGTCTCCAGGACGACCCTTTGTCCTCTCTGCCTCCTCCAGGACCCACAGCCCGACTGCCAGCCTTCAGCGAGACCGAGGAACCAGGTCTGAACCAAGAGACCTGGTTTAGTCCTGGTTTAGTCCTGGTTTAGTCCTGGTTTAGTCCTGGTTTAGACCTGGTTTAGTCCTGGTTTAGACCCACTTTAGTCCTGGTTTAGACCCACTTTAGTCCTGGTTTAGACCCACTTTAGTCCTGGTTTAGTCCTGGTTTAGACCTGGTTTAGTGCTGGTTTAGTCCTGGTTTAGTCCTGGTTTAGACCTGGTTTAGTCCTGGTTTAGTCCTGGTTTAGTCCTGGTTTAGACCTGGTTTAGACCCACTTTAGTCCTGGTTTAGACCCACTTTAGTCCTGGTTTAGACCTGGTTTAGTGCTGGTTTAGTCCTGGTTTAGTCCTGGTTTAGACCTGGTTTAGTCCTGGTTTAGTCCTGGTTTAGTCCTGGTTTAGACCCACTTTAGTCCTGGTTTAGTCCTGGTTTAGACCTGGTTTAGTGCTGGTTTAGTCCTGGTTTAGTCCTGGTTTGGACCTGGTTTAGTCCTGGTTTAGTCCTGGTTTAGACCTGGTTTAGTCCTGGTTTAGACCTGGTTTAGGCCTGGTTCAGTCCTGATTTAGACCTGGTTTAGACCTGGTTTAGTCCTGGTTTAGTCCTGGTTCAGTCCTGGTTCAGTCCTGGTTTAGACCTGGTTTAGTCCTGGTTTAGTCCTGGTTTAGGCCTGGTTTAGACCTGGTTTAGACCTGGTTTAGACCTGGTTTAGTCCTGGTTTAGACCTGGTTTAGACCTGGTTTAGTCCTGGTTTAGTCCTGGTTTAGTCCTGGTTCAGTCCTGGTTCAGTCCTGGTTTAGACCTGGTTTAGTCCTGGTTTAGTCCTGGTTTAGTCCTGGTTTAGTCCTGGTTTAGACCTGGTTTAGACCTGGTTTAGACCTGGTTTAGACCTGGTTTAGGCCTGGTTTAGTCCTGGTTTAGGCCTGGTTTAGTCCTGGTTTAGACCTGGTTTAGTCCTGGTTTAGTCCAGATTCTTGTTAAATATAAACTGTAACATAAATAATAAAAATAGTTCCTCTTCTTCGTCTGTAGAGAAGAGGAGGAGAAAGACTCGTGGAGATCATTTCAAACAGAGGTTCAGAAAGAACTTCAGCGCTCTGCTGGAAGAGGAGGTAACAGCGCCACCTACAGGGAACACCACGACACTGCACGACTGGACCAGGACTGGACCAGGACTGGACCAGGACTGGACCGAGACTGGACCAGGACTGGACCAGGACTGGACTAGGACTGGACCGAGACTGGACCAGGACTGGACCGAGACTGGACCAGGATCACAAGGCCAGTTTATTTTTGTTACACAGTTGGACACACACTGGCTGGTTGTTTTTGTAGAACCTGTCGGAGCGGGCGGAGCCTAACTACCTGTCGGCTGTGGCCCCGCCCTCCTCGCTGCCGCCCCGCCCCTTCTGCTGCGTGTGTGGATTCCCCTCACACTACACCTGCACCACCTGCGGAGGGCGCTACTGCTGCACCAAGTGTCTGCTCACGCACCGAGAGACCAGGTCAGACTCACTTAGACCGGGTTTAGACCTGGTTCAGTCCTGATTCAGGCTGGGTTTAGTCCTCTTTTAGACATTTTAGCCCTCTTTTAGTCCTGGTTTAGACCTCTTTTAGTCCTGGTTTAGACCTCTTTTAGTCCTGGTTTAGACCTCTTTTAGTCCTGGTTTAGACCTTTTTTAGTCCTGTTTCAGTCCTGGTTTAGACCTGGTTTAGACCTGGTTCAGTCCTGGTTTAGACCTCTTTTAGTCCTGGTTTAGACCTCTTTTAGTCCTGGTTTAGACCTTGTTTAGACCTCTTTTAGTCCTGGTTTAGACCTCTTTTAGTCCTCTTTTAGTCCTGGTTTAGACCTCTTTTAGTCCTGGTTTAGACCTCTTTTAGTCCTGGTTTAGACCTGGTTTAGACCTCTTTTAGTCCTGGTTTAGACCTCTTTTAGTCCTGGTTTAGACCTGGTTCAGACCTGGTTCAGTCCTGGTTCAGTCCTGGTTTAGACCTCTTTTAGTCCTGGTTCAGTCGTGGTTCAGTCCTGGTTCAGTCCTGGTTCAGTCCTGGTTCAGTTCTGGTTTAGACCTCTTTTAGTCCTGGTTTAGACCTCTTTTAGTCCTGGTTTAGACCTGGTTCAGACCTGGTTCAGTCCTGGTTTAGACCTGGTTCAGTCCTGGTTTAGACCTGGTTTAGACCTGGTTCAGACCTGGTTCAGTCCTGGTTCAGTCCTGGTTTAGACCTCTTTTAGTCCTGGTTCAGTCCTGGTTCAGTCCTGGTTCAGTCCTGGTTCAGTCCTGGTTCAGTCCTGGTTCAGTCCCGGTTCAGTTCTGGTTTAGACCTCTTTTAGTCCTGGTTCAGTCCTGGTTCAGTCCTGGTTCAGTCCTGGTTCAGTCCCGGTTCAGTTCTGGTTTAGACCTCTTTTAGTCCTGGTTCAGTCCTGGTTTAGACCTCTTTTAGTCCTGGTTCAGTTCTGGTTCAGTCCTGGTTCAGTGCTGGTTTAGACCTCTTTTAGTCCTGGTTCAGTCCTGGTTTAGACCTCTTTTAGTCCTGGTTCAGTGCTGGTTTAGACCTCTTTTAGTCCTGGTTTAGTTCTTTCTTTTCCTCTCCTGCAGGTGTCTGAAGTGGACTCTGTGACTTGGTTCAGACGCTGCTCTTCCTTCGAGCTGCGTGGTGATTGGCTCCTGCAGCTGTCACTCACAGACCTCAGACTGCAGCTGTGCCCTGAGGTGGGCGGGCCTTAGGAGTGAGTGACAGGTGGGTTTGACCAATCACAGTGTGGACTCAGAGGAAGCAGATGTTTGAGTCGCCTCAGGTCGATGAAGCTGCAAACTGAACTGTAAAGCACTGAACATTTGTGACTGTGGACGCAACAGCTCCTCCCCCTCGCACAGAGGCCCCGCCCCTCGCACAGAGGCCCCGCCCCTCTGAGCGACATGAACCAAATGGATATCTTGGACCAACAAATAGCTGCAGCCGACAGTTTGAGTCAGAGGTGACGTCACGGCTCGAGAGGTTTCATCAGAACTCTGGTCCTGACCTGGTTTAGTCCTGGTTTAGACCTCTTTTAGTCCTGGTTTAGTCCTGGTTTAGTCCTGGTTGTTCATTTTCTCTCCATCTTAAACTGTGACATAAAGTTGTTTTTTTCTGTCCAAATAAAACTCCCTCCAGTCACCGGGGGGCGCCAGTGCCATTGTGTCCTTGTCCCATTGTGTCCTTGTCCCATTTCCACAGAAAACAGAACAAATGGAAGAGAAGGGAGCGACAAACTGCACATTTGTTTTTACAAACAAATAAAAATGAGCCTTTTTAGATTTACATATTTAACACTTTTCCCACAAGACACACACACACACACACACACCCCACTGTGTCTCACACACACACCCCACTGTGTCTCACACACACACCCCACTGTGTCTCACACACACACCCCCCGTACTGTCTCACACACACAGATGAGATTACTCTGTGCTATAAAACACATCCATGACTCTTCAGTGACCTCAGACAGTACAGGCATCCTCTGTCCTCGTCTCCTTTCCTCCTTGTCTCCTCGTCTCCTTTCCTCCTTGTCTCCTCGTCTCCTCTCCTTGTGCAGTGTGAACATTCAAGAGGAACACACATATTTACACCAAACTTTATTAAAAATAACTTAACTCAGTTTGTACAAAATCACAAAAACTTAAATAAAGTCATGACATGAAAAACAACTTTGAGAACACACAGGTGTACGCACACAGGTGTACGCACACAGGTGTACGCACACAGGTGTACGCACACAGGTGTACGCACACAGGTGTACGCACACAGGTGTACGCACACAGGTGTACGCACACAGGTGTACGCACACAGGTGTACGCACACAGGTGCACGCACACAGGTGCATACACACAGGTGTGTACAGGTGAGTGTGGACTCACTAAGGCAAAAGGTGAACTTTGTTTTAATATTTTAAATCTGTCTAGACTCTGGAGTAAAATGATTAACAGAGGAATGAGACGAAGGATCCCACGCTGGGAGGGCATCTGGGTCTGTTGCCTTTGCTGCAGTTTAAACAGTTCTAACAGTTTACAGTTCTAATAAAAATATAAAATGTTCAGTTCAAAGCAGGAAAAGACAAAGTAAAAATAGATCCTCATTTTAAAATCTCAAAAATAATTTCATCATAAAAGTTTTGATTGGAGGAAAATATTTGTCCCTAAAAAAACTGGCTTCATGCTCCAAGAGAACGGACCAATCAGAGACCAGAACAGAGGAAGGACCAATCAGAGACCAGAAAAGAGGAAGGACCAATCAGAGCGCAGAAGAGAGGAAGGACCAATCAGAGACCAGAACAGAGGAAGGACCAATCAGAGACCAGAACAGAGGAAGGACCAATCAGAGACCAGAACAGAGGAAGGACCAATCAGAGACCAGAACAGAGGTGAGTGTAGAAACCCCGGGTCTCCACAGGTCGACAAATGACACCATGATGTAGTGGGTCTCCTGGGGGACGGGGAGGCCCTCGTGGACTTGGTCCTGGCCCTAGTTCTGGTCTCGGTCCTGGTCCTGGTCCTGGTCCTAGTTCTGGTCTCGGTCCTGGTCCTGGTCCTAGTTCTGGTCTTGGTCCTGGTCCCGGTCTCTACGGGTCGACGAATGACACCATGATGTAGTGGGCCTCCTGGGTGACGGGGAGGCCCTCGTGGACTTGATCCAGGTCTTGGTCCTGGTCTTGGTCCTGGTCGGGTTCCTGGTCCTAGTTCTGGTCCTAGTTCTGGTTCTGGTCCTGGTCTCGGTCCTGGTCCCGGTCTCTACGGGTCGACGAATGACACCATGATGTAGCGGGTCCCCTGGGTGACGGGCAGTCCTTCGTGGTAGTGGGTCAAACGTCCCGGGTGCATGAACGACCAGCCTTTTCTCGGAGCCTCCACTTTACAGTCGTACCGGAGAAACCTGCAGCCGCCGCCCTGTGACCAGAGGGTGAACGGGTCAAGACTCGTCATATACACAACTACAGCCCTGTGTTCTCACCTGGTAGTCCTGGTTCTTGTGTGTTTGTGCGTGTTCTCACCTGGTTCTTGTGTGTTTTTGTGTGTTCCCACCTGGTTCTTGTGTGTCTTTGCGTGTTCTCATCTGGTTCTTGTGTGTTTGTGCGTGTTCTCATCTGGTTCTTGTGTGTTTGTGCGTGTTCTCATCTGGTTCTTGTGTGTCTTTGCGTGTTCTCATCTGGTTCTTGTGTGTTTTTGTGTGTTCTCACCTGGTTCTTGTGTGTTTTTGTGTGTTCTCATCTGGTTCTTGTGTGTCTTTGCGTGTTCTCATCTGGTTCTTGTGTGTTTTTGTGTGTTCTCATCTGGTTCTTGTGTGTTTTTGTGTGTTCTCATCTGGTTCTTGTGTGTCTTTGCGTGTTCTCATCTGGTTCTTGTGTGTTTTTGCTTCTTCTTTCTTTCTTTTTATATTTATTTCATTCATTAAAACAAATCAGTGCAGCACATCTGCACACAGTATTTCATCTTTTGTACAATTATAATTGATGAATGAAAAGGCACAGACAGAAGCAAAGACTCATAATATCTGCCCCTTATCGACTCTGACTCTTATTCCTCCCAGTGTATTTCACTGTTACATTATACAAAATCAAACTTAGATGTGCGGCTACTTTACAAAACAAAAAAAAACAAACAAAAAAAACACAAAATGATCCTGTCACATAGCAGTTATATACTTTAATAATGATAATTTCAAGCTTTTCTTAAACATATAAATGGACTTGGATTCTTTAATATTACTGTCAAGACTGTTCCAAAGACTGACTCCCTTGATTGAATCACATCTTTCCTTTAGTTTTGTTCTAAACTCTGGCTTAGAAAATAAATCAGTTCCTCTTAATTGAATATCTACTTTCTCTCTTAATAAATCTATTTTGCAACTTGAGCTTTGTACATGGTTTTGAGAATATTATATTCCACCAATTCGTTAAATTTCAACATTTCTAACTGAATAAAAATCTGATTTGTATGTGCTCTAAACACTTCCATTGATAATTCTAACAGCTTCTGTAAAAGAAACTGGTTCAGTGTGTTTTACAAGCACTTCCCCACACTTCAGTGTCAAATATGGAACGATCGATGTGTTATACAATAAGAACAATGCGTCTCTGTCGACTCTTTCATCTTGTGTAATACAGCAGTGGTCTGTGATACTTTTGATCTTACTTTATGTGGGATTTCCACGTCAGCTGCTCATCAATAATAACTCCTAAACAATGAAATGTACTTGTTCTTTCTATCTCTAATCCTTGTGTGAATAATCTTACCTCTGGATCTATCTTTTTTCTATGTTTATAGATAATTTGTTTACATTGAACCATTTTAATATTTTTTGAAACTCATCTTCTACATTTTTTATAACCTCATTTATGTTTTTTCCTGAGTAAAATACTGTGGTACCATCAGCAAACAAGATACAATTTAGTAATTTTGATACAGACATAAGATCATTCACATAAAGGAGAAAAAGTACTGGCCCCAAGACCGAACCTTGGGGTACCCCACACGTTACTTGACGGTATTCTGATTTTATTTTGTTGATTTCCACAAATTGATGACGGTTCGTTAAGTAACTTGTGACCCATTTGTGTGGTACACCTCGTATACCATACTTATATATATATATATATATGTGTGTATATATATGTGTGTATATATATGTGTGTATATATATGTGTGTATATATATGTGTGTATATATATGTGTGTATATATATATATATATATATATATATATATATATATATATATATATATATATATATATATATATATATATATACACATACACACTTATATAATTTCTGTAATAATATTTCATGATCTAGAGAATCAAATGCTTTTTGAAGATCGACAAAGATTCTAACTAAATATTGTTTCTTGTCCGTGGCGTTGGTGATTTCTTCATCCAGGTCCATTAATGCTGTGGCGGTTGATTGGAACGAAATCCATGTTGGCTCTTAATTAAAATTTTGTATTTTTCAATAAATTTATTTAATCTGCTAACAAATAGTTTCTCTAGAATTTTTGAGAATTGTGAAAGCAGTGATACAGGTCTATAATTTGAGAAATCATTTTTATTTCCTTTTTTAAAAAGTGGAATGACTCTGGCCACTTTCATGTGATCTGGAAATATCCCTGTGCTGAATGAAAGATTAAATATGTGAAAGGCTCAATAACAAAGTTTATCACTTTATTGATCAATAACATTTTAATATCAGTGTAATCATTAGATTTTGCCTGCACACTCTCCAGAAACACTGTTTACATTATCAGCTGTTGTTCCATCATTGTTACTTTCTTTTGGGATATTTTTTGATAAATTTGGGCCAATGTTAGAAAAGAAATTATTAAATTCATTTACAATTTCTTCTTTCCCAAAAACATCTACATTATTTTTTGTAAAATAGTTTGGAATATTTGATGTTACCAACAGTGTTTATTATACCCCATGTATTTTTTATTTTGTTTTTGTTCTTATCCAATAATTTGGTGTAATAATCTTTTTTTTGTCTTTTTTTTGTCTTCTCATAAATGACACAAGCTTGTTTTTATATTTTTTATACCAAACTTCTGAATCTTTGGTTCTCAATCTGAGAAACCTTCTGTAAACACAATTTTTCTTGCTGCATTTTTCAGTCCGTTTGTCGTCAATGGGTTAAATATATTTTTCTTATCGTGTACAACAATTTTTGTAATTTTACAGTTTTTGTCATACAAATTGAGAAACGTCATGAAAGCATGATAAGCACCTTCTCACCTGGTTCTTGTGTGTTCTGTGTGTGTGTTCTCACCTGGTTCTTGTGTGTTCTGTGCGTGTTCTCACCTGGTTCTTGTGTGTTCTGTGTGTGTGTTCTCACCTGGTTCTTGTGTGTTCTGTGTGTGTTCTCACCTGGTTCTTGTGTGTTCTCACCTGGTTCTTGTGTGTTCTGTGTGTGTTCTCACCTGGTTCTTGTGTGTTCTGTGTGTGTTCTCACCTGGTTCTTGTGTGTTCTGTGTGTGTTCTCACCTGGTTCTTGTGTGTTCTGTGTGTGTTCTCACCTGGTTCTTGTGTGTTCTGTGCGTGTTGTCACCTGGTTCTTGTGTGTTCTGTGTGTGTTCTCACCTGGTAGTCCTGGTTCTTGCTGTTCAGGGCGATGTTGATGGTGAAGGTGGACGAGTCGTGGTGAGGTCTGAGAGACGGCTGCTCGTCAGGACGATACCGAACCACGAAGTTCATCACAGCCTGAGCCTGAAGCACAGACCGGGTTTAGACCGGGATCATAACGGGACCGGGTTTAGACCGGGATCATAACGGGACCGGGTTTAGACCGGGATCATAACGGGACCGGGTTTAGACCGGGATCATAACGGGACCGGGTTTAGACCGGGATCATAACCGGACCGGGTTTAGACCGGGATCATAACCGGACTGGGTTTAGACCGGGTTTAGTACCTTGGGGTAGTATCCCGGGTAGAGCTTCTCCGTCACGGGGACGATGTATTCTTTGAGGAACTTGAGCCACTCTTTCTCGAAGTCGATCTGGTTCATGTGAATGTCGACGGTCGGAACGTTCTCGTACCCCCCCGCCAGACGCTCATCCTAAAGAACGACAGAACAGAACGTGAGGGACAGAGAGAGAACGTGAGGGACAGAGAGAGAACTACAGTAGCAGTACTACAGTCGTAGTACTACAGTAGCAGTACTACAGTAGCAGTACTACAGTCGTAGTACTACAGTCGTAGTACTACAGTCGTAGTACCTTGTGGGAGCCTCCAGACCACTGGCCGTGATCCTCCATCGTCTCCACGAGGTCGTCACACATCTTCTCTGAGAACGCAGGGAACCAGTACACGTCTGGACAGGGCTGAGACAGGAACCGGGTCAGAACCAGGACTAAACCAGGACTAAACCAGGACTAAACCAGGACTAAACCAGGACTGAACCTGAACTAAACCAGGACTAAACCAGGACTAAACCAAGACTGAACCAGGACTAAACCAAGACTGAACCAAGACTGAACCAAGACTGAACCAAGACTGAACCAGGACTAAACCAGGACTAAACCAGGACTAAACCAGGACTAAACCAGGACTAAACCAGGATTTAAAGGTCAAACCTGTTCCACAAAATTTTTCTCGTCCTCAAAGATCTTGGAGTAGTTCTCATGGATGTATTTCTCCCTCCAGTCCTGAAACACAAACTGTGTCAGATGCCCTCCCCGTGTGTCAGATTGTGTCAGATGCCCTCCCACTCACCATGGGGTTGTCAAAGATCTG
Organism: Periophthalmus magnuspinnatus; assembly: GCF_009829125.3. NCBI lineage: Eukaryota > Metazoa > Chordata > Actinopteri > Gobiiformes > Gobiidae > Periophthalmus > Periophthalmus magnuspinnatus. Next base: position 170,121 of record NC_047143.1, on the reverse strand, counting down.
CCACATGTCCGGGTGGAGTCTCGTCGTGTTGAAGTTTGAGGTGGACACGAGTCGTCCAAACTCGTCTCTGTTTGACACGAACATGAACACGCCCTGAGACACAGACCGAGATCAGGACCAGGATCAGGACCAGGACCGGACCAGGACTAGACCTGGACCGGACCAGGACCAGGATCAGGACCGGAGTAAGTGGACTGACCTGTTCCCGGACGCTGCGGCAGAAGACCATGTCCGAGTCCAGGTCTGGGTCTTTGTAGAGCTGGACTTGGCTCAGTTTGGACCTGAGGATTGGACCCTGGACCAGATACACCTGAGTCAGGTACGGAACGTTCCACACGCCTCTGTAACACACAGAGAACATAGGAGAACACACCAGGAACACGCTGAAAACACACCAAGAACACACCGAGAACACGCTGAGAACATGCAGAAAACACACAAAGAACACGCCGAGAGCACACTGAGAAATGAAAAACACGCTGAACACATGAAGAACATGCTGAGAACACACTAAGAACACACCAAAACCACGCTGAGAACACACAAAGAACACGCTGAACACATGAAGAACACGCTGAGAACACACCAAGAACGTGAGGGACAGAGAGAGAACGTGAGGGACAGAGAGAGAACGTGAAGGACAGAGAGAACGTGAAGGACAGAGAGAGAACGTGAGGGACAGAGAGAGAACGTGAGGGTCAGAGAGAACGTGAAGGACAGAGAGAGAACCTGAGAACATGCTGAGAACACGCGTGGACAGAGACACATGAACATGGTTAGACTGGAACCGGGACTGAACTAGGACCCAGCTGGTCCATGTGTTTGAGCTCACAGACCAAACAGGACAGAACCGGGACGAAACAGGACGGGACCGGGAGGAGACGGGACGGGACCGGGAGGAGACGGGACGGGGCCGAGAGGAGACAGGACGGGACGGGACCGGGAGGAGACAGGACGGGACCGGGAGGAAACAGGACGGAGCTCAGATTGTAAAGAGACATTCAGCTCCACGAAGCTCATCGAGGTGAAAAGGTTCAGCGGCTGAACTGGAGCTCAGTGCTGTTTGTGTGTGTGCGTGTACGGCCCTCAGGTGCGTGTACGGGGCCCTCAGGTGCGTGTACGGGGCCCTCAGGTGCGTGTACGGGGCCCTCAGGTGCGTGTACGGGGCCCTCAGGTGCGTGTACGGGGCCCTCAGGTGCGTGTAGGGCCCTCAGGTGTGTGTAGGGCCCTCAGGTGTGTGTACGGCCCCCTCAGGTGCGTGTACGGGGCCCTCAGGTGTGTGTAGGGCCCTCAGGTGTGTGTAGGGCCCTCAGGTGTGTGTAGGGCCCTCAGGTGTGTGTACGGCCCCCTCAGGTGTGTGTACGGCCCCCTCAGGTGTGTGTACGGCCCCCTCAGGTGTGTGTACGGCCCCCTCAGGTGTGTGTAGGGCCCTCAGGTGTGTGTAGGGCCCTCAGGTGTGTGTAGGGCCCTCAGGTGTGTGCACTCACACTCTCTTGGCCTGGACGATCTCGATGTAGTCCTCAGAGCGTGAGTAGAAACCCTCTGGACTCAGAGCGCCCCAGAAGTTACTCCACAGTTTCCCGTGTTTGGACAAAACTGGAGCGATCACAGGCCTGGACAGAGACAAGAGTGAGAAAGGACGGAGCGGGACGGAGCGGGACGGAGCGGGACGGAACGGGACAGAAGAAACAGGTCGGGACTGGACTGACCTGTTCTCCTGGATGAGGAGGCGCAGTGTGTCTGGGTTGGTCAGAGCGACGTCTGAGTCGATGCTGAAGAAATAATCACAGCCCGGATCCTTCTGACACGCCCCCCTGAAACACATCCTCTGCATCACCCTCTGCATCACCTTCTGCACCACCCTCTCATCCTCTGCACCACCCTCTGCACCACCCTCTGCATCACCCTCTGCACCACCCTCTGCACCACCCTCTGCACCACCCTCTGCACCACCCTCTGTACCACCCTCTCATCCTCTGCATCACCCTCTGCACCACCCTCTCATCCTCTGCATCACCCTCTGCACCACCTTCTGCATCACCCTCTGCACCGCCCTCTCATCCTCTGCACCGCCCTCTCATCCTCTGCACCGCCCTCTCATCCTCTGCACCGCCCTCTCATCCTCTGCACCATCACACCCCCCCTCCTCCTGTCCCGCTTCCTCTGCTCCTCTCCTCCTCTGACCCGTCTCCTCTCCTCTTTCTACTAACTTCCTCTGCTCCCCTTCTCTTCCTCCTCCTCCCCTCTCGCCCTCTTCCTCTCCTCCTCCTCCTCCTCCTCCTCGTGTCTTACACAGCCATCGTCCGTGCGTCTTCTTCTTGGAGGTTTTCCTCTGGACCCACGAGAACCGCGTCAGGAAACAAGTCTTTGTGTCTCTGCCAAAAACTGTCCACATGTCTCTCATGGTACACCACCTGGAAGACACGTCCACAGGTACGTCCACAGGTACGTCCACAGGTACGTCCACAGGGACGTCCACAGGGACGTCCACAGGGACGTCCACAGGGACGTCCACAGGGACGTCCACAGGGACGTCCACAGGGACACACACACATGTACAGGTGACGTGTCCCTGTCACACACATGTGCAGGTGACGTGTCCCTGTCACACACATGTACAGGTGATGTGTCCCTGTCACACACATGTACAGGTGATGTGTCCCTGTCACACAGTCCCTGTCACACACATGTACAGGTGACATGTCCCTGTCACACACATGTACAGGTGACGTGTCCCTGTCACACACATGTACAGGTGATGTGTCCCTGTCACACACATGTACAGGTGACGTGTCCCTGTCACACACATGTACAGGTGACGTGTCCCTGTCACACAGTCCCTGTCACACAGTCCCTGTCACACACATGTGCAGGTCTTACGTTGTTGTGGATGAAGAGGCGGAGTCTGGAGGGGGGATACGTCATGGTGGTCAGTCGCTCTAAAAACTCCTCCATAAACGGCGTGGGCTTCTCGATGAACACGGCCACGTACACCAGGGGGAGCTCTTCGTCCTGGAGTCAGCACACATTAAAGAGAGTCTGATTTAACAGTGGGTCGCCGTGGTTACAACGGCGCGTCAGGCCCCGCCCCCGGCGACGCGCCCCAGAGACGCACCTTCAGCTCGTCCAGGTCGACGAGGTCATCGTCACAACCGCCACAGCCGTGTTCATACGTCCACGACGAAGGAACGTAGTTCCCCAAGTAATTCAACTGTAACTATGGAAACAAGAGGGTCAGAGGAGAGAGGAGGAGCAGAGGAGAGAGGAGGAGCAGAGGGGAGAGGAGGAGCAGAAGAGGAGGAGGAGCAGAGGGGAGAGAGGAGGAGCAGAGGAGGAGCAGAGGAGGAGCAGACCTTGGTGGGGCCGTTGCCATGGATAATCACTGGGAGAGAGTCGTACGCCACATTTCGGGCTCGAACTCTGGATCTTTCAAACTTCAACACAACTTCATCTGAAAATACACAAACATGAACAAACACGAACACACACACATGAACACACACACATGAACACACACGAACACACACACATGAACACACACACATGAACACACACATGAACACACACGAACACACACACATGAACACACACGAACACACACACATGAACACACACGAACACACACACATGAACACACACGAACACACACACATGAACACACACGAACACACACACATGAACACACATGAACACACACATGAACACACACGAACACACACACCAACACACCCCAACACACACATGAACACACACACCAACACACCCCAACACACACATGAACACACACGAACACACACACATGAACACACACGAACACACACACATGAACACACACACACATGAACACACACACACATGAACACACACATGAACACACACATGAACACACACACGAACACACCCCAACACACCCACATGAACACACACGAACACACACACATGAACACACACGAACACACACACACATGAACACACACACACATGAACACACACGAACACACACACATGAACACACACACACATGAACACACACGAACACACACACATGAACACACACGAACACACACACATGAACACACACGAACACACACACATGAACACACATGAACACACACACACATGAACACACACGAACACACACACCCCTACTTGTTTATGTGAATTAAAAGGACATTTTTTTCAAACCCGTTTTTTGCAACACTAGGAGGACACCCCTTTCCACTTGTGCTACAAAGATGTAGTTAACGTCAAAAAATTCTAGTTGAGCTACACAACTCAAATCTCACTTCAAAATCTGAATACACAGTACAGAAGTCATAGTATAATAACCTGACATAGTGATGTATTAAGAGGACAAAAGTTAATTTGGTACTTAGCTCCGCCCATGACTCAAATCGTAATTGACAGGACTAACTTGATTTAGAAGGACCATGGCTAAACAACACACAAATATGCTATTTAGGTGAATTAAAGGGTCATACATGAATAAATGGAACATAACACACACATGAATATAGAGTGCCTTTACTAAAGTATTAGGCTACTGAGATACAAAATGGTGTTTGTAAAGATGTATGTTGGTAAAGTGTGACCTTTTAAAGCCAAAATAAGGAATGATTACACATTCATGAACAAGTTGAATTTATTCAATGACATGAACTGAATCTTCTTTGAAACAAAGAGATCCTTGCAGGAGTAAAGTCTTAACACAAACAATTGTGCTGCAACAATTGCCCATAATATTGCATTTCTAACCAGGGCTGACAACAATTATTTTAGTAGCCACTAGTCAGCGTTTATTATTTCGATTGATTGACTAGTCAAACAGTTATTTCTCTTGTGAATTGAAAGCTTTTTAAATGTGTTTTTTTTTAGCCAAATAAACGTAAAATCTGTGCAAATTAGCAGTTTGTGTTTTTCTTTAATAATGCAGCTGCCTTTGCTATAAAAAAAAATAAAAAATTACATGTACTTTAGAGTGTGTAGGGCATTTAACAATAACAGTAAAAAAAAAAAAAAAGATTAGTCAACTATTTAAAAAATGTGTTGACTAATTTTTCTAATCAATTAGTCACGATTAGTCGACTAATCCCTTTCTTTTCAGAGTTATACCCCGATTCCTGACAAAGTCGCTGATATTTTGAAGAGAGCGATCAGTCAGTGTGGGATGTTCTGTTGTCTTGCACTGTTCGCATTCAATCATAGTAGCCAGTTTTCCTTTTCTGATATGTTCTTCAAAATGTCTCATCATAGCTTCAACCTCCTTGGGAGACCACTGTCGTTTCTGAACCCTTCTTGCATTTTCCAAAGAAACTACAAAACAATGGAATAAAAAATGGAACATTAAGAAAAAATATGAACTATAATTCATTGCACTGTGATACTCTTAATACTGACGTTTTTCACTGAGACCAGGGACTGTTTTGTGACATTTACTTGATTGTTTCATCACTTTTGCTTTTCTTCTGGGATCTTTGGCCTTTCCATTTGCATTTTTAATTACTGCTGCAAAACAGGCAGAAAATAAAAGAGAAGGATCACAATTTGAAGATTAAACAACAACAGCAACAAAACTATTGTCACTGGGACCAAATAATTAAGATGATCATTGATGGGAGAAGCGACAGGTGTATCATCATTCATTTTATCTTCATCTTGACTAACTTAAAATAATTTCAGAAGAGGCTGCTGAGGTGAAAACCTTTCTATTGTCCATTTACCTTGAGATGTGTCTGTTTGGTTGGCATCGATAACTAAATGAGAAAAGTAAAAGTCATTATGAACACATCACATACGCCATTTGTAAACCTACATGCTATCAAATTTGTTTTAAACTGGAATTCTCCTCCCTGAAACTACTTAAATCGGACTGTGCCGTATGTTCATCTCTTAACTCCTTCTGTTTTGATGCTCCACCATCTTACAATAAGTAATGCCCCTGATTTGCTCAAGTGTTTATCTGCAAGTCATTTTAACAAAAACCTAAAAAACATGCCATCAATCACAGATAACAGCCTGAAAGACTCAGTTTGAGGGATTACCTTGTGGCAGTAAGGACATCCCTGGAGGTTCAACATGTGGCCTAGGTCTTTCCTTGTCTGCAGAAAAAAGTTCATGATAGCTCATTAAAAACACAAAAAAGAGGAACATACGTACTACAGAGTCAGTTATGATGCCATATGAAATTTTGAAAAAGTAAACTCAAGTAGGGAGAAAACAAAACAAAAAAGCTACATTTTTTGTGAATGGATTTTTCTGCAACATTTTCTGACTTATTTTCAGTATCCTGAAAATTTTAACATTCTAATTTATTCAAAACAAGCCGGCCTTTAAGTTAGACGTGATATGATCATTACAATATTCACATAATTTAACGCAGCACTGTTGTAGTAACTTGTCTAGCGCTGCAAGCAAAATGTACCAAAAGCAAGTTCACCCATTAAAGGATTCACAGCCAGATGTCAAAAACATAAGACTGTATTTGGACTGAAATCTACTGTACAATTCTGTAGAAGAGAACAACAGTCTCTTGCCGTTCTCCTGTGAAGGAATAATGAGAGACCCTCATTATTCTTCCACAATAAATTTCTTCACAGTAAAATTACAGTTAGCTTGAAATACATCAAACTGTCACACTGTTAGAAGCCTAACCTTCTGATGATAAAGATGTGCATGGAGGTTTCTCAACAGGTTGCCTAATGATGCTCATCCCTGCAGAATCTGTAAAAAAAAGTTTTCACACTGATCATGTGATTTTACAAATACACACTTCTTACTCAAAAATGACTCTGTACTGACCACTGGCAATCTGTGAATCTGTGGGCAGATTTTCTTCCTCGACCTCACCATCACTCTCCTCACTTTGCTCAACATCAGTCAACACTAGGTTATCTGACAAAATAAATTATTACCTCAATTATGGAGATGAAATGCTATAGATTACCTACACACAGTACCATTTTGCTACATCACATATTTGTTGAAAAGTGTTGTAATCTTTGGAACTTTAAAAGACTATACCTTCGATTTCAATTTCCTCAAGTGTTTTCCCTTGCAGATTTCCCAAAGACCCTTTCTCCATAGCCAGCAGCAGTTTTGATATTTTGGCCAACTGTGTGGTAGCCTCTGGTAGTCGGTAAAACTCCCTGTGGACCTGAATATCATGGCCAAGGAAGTCTGCCACTTGGTCCAACTCGTTATTTCGGAGATTAAGGACCTGGGATAAAGTTGCGACGTGTTTGCGCAACTGAGTTGACCTGAGGAGTTGAGGGTTCTTTGCCCCACATTCACTTGCATAAAGTCTTAGACAGTCCGGTCCTCTGTACGGAGTAAGACACTGCGGTCTTCCAAAGAGAAATGGGTTATCCTCTGGAACGCCACAGTCTTTTCTTTTATTTATTAGGTGTGTTAGAGCATTAACCATGTCTGGTGATAGCAGAACAGCAACCTTTTGTCCTCTTTTACCCCTTATTTCCACTCGACTAAAGTGGTTACAAAGTTTGAGTTCAAATTTTGTGAGTCCAACAGCCACATCTTCATGTAAGGCAGTGGTGTTCCTCTCAAGAAAGCCTTTTAGTTTCATTTTGGAAACTTCTCCTCCACGACACCGGTTGAATAGTATGATGTTTGCCATAGTTGCTTTGCACAGTTCACCATATGATTGGGGTGATGACGTTTTATCCAAGTTTTTAAATGCTTCTTCTGCAGTTTTTTCGAGATGTTTGTGAAGACGTTGCACATCTTCTGTGAAAGACAGTGTGCAAGGCTTGTTAAAGTGTCTCTCATTCAAGGTAGTTAAAGCTGTGTGTGAAACAAATTCAGCCCACTTTGTAGAATACAGGGTTTTGAAAGTCTGAGTGGACTTTACCAGCTCAGAGTCTTCTGCCATTAGAGCTCTGCAGTGTATAATGTCACTTATCTTCTGCAACGAGTGACCCAACTTCAGTGCAAGGCTTGGAGTTTGGTAGCAGTGCTTTTCTTCATCAAACCCAGACACTTTCTTGACAGCTTGAATAACCATTTGAAAATTTGCAGGTCTTACAGCATCCTCAAGAGTATATATTGAGAAGTCCTTCCGAAGCGTCAACAGAAGTCTTCCAATTTCTCTGAGTTTCTGTCGAATGTACTCATATTTGGTGGGCTTTTGTCCATGTTTGTTAAAAAATGATTGAGCCAGCTGAAGAATATAGAAGTCACTGCGCACTGTAGCAGTTATCTCATCATTTTTCATCGCAGTTAACAGCTTCCAAACACCTGGTGACACCTGTTGACACAAGGCTGAGTCAAACATAGTGGCCAAAGACAAGATCTTAGTTCTTCCAATCTCTGAATTGGTTTCAACTGGTTTTGAAGAACATTTTCGAACATGTCGCCACAGATCTCTTCGGAGGTATAGGGCCTGGCAGTACATGCAGTGCACATAGTCTTTAGGATTATATTTTTTCTTAGATGTGCGTCTAGGTTTTAGCAGTCCATCTCCACTTGATAAAACCTCTGTGTTGTGGTTGTAGTTTCCCTTGTTGCGTAGCTTATTAAGCATTTTCATGCGCTCTTTAGACTTTTTTGGAAGAATCAAAATTCGAGCAACATCAGCGTTTGTCTTCACATGAGTTTTTAAGTGACGTGCAAACCTTGTCTGTGGTTTTTCACAAATGTAGCAAAATGTTTTATTTCTGAGAGAGGAGGATGTGTTCAAGAACTGCTTGCCCTCACCATCAGTATCATTCCCATCATTTGCCTGAACTCCTGATAATTGAAGCCGGTTTGTGTTGACTGTGTCTTCCAGTAATAATTCTGCAGCTTTAGGACCTGATTCTTTCTCTTCATCCAAGAGATTTTCTTGGTAGTGCCTTGTCTGTTTTGAAGCAGACTTACTTGTGAACACCTCAAAATTTTGTACTTCCAAATGGTTGTGATGATTTTTGAAACGCTCTGATCTGTCTTCACATGAGTTATTTGAATTACTGTGGGAATCAGGCACATATTCCACGTCTGATGATGTCACCTGACTTGAACTATGTTCTTCAGAGGCCTAATAATAAAAAATAATATTTTGTATTTTTAGAAAGTATATTACTGAGAAAATTAAAGCTAATACACTTACCATTGACAGAGGTTCAGTGATGTTCTTCATATGTTTAAGATAACAGTTTTTGTGCCACGACTGGCAGCAAACTAGACAGAGATATTTAAATTATTTAACAAAAATTTAAATTATTTAACAATGTCAGTATATGTACTTCACAACCAGTACATTTGATTAAATTGATTATTAATTGACAAACAATTTGTTCACCAAGCTTTAACATTTGGTTAAATCCAGTCTCTCAAAGCATCAATCAGACACATTTTGAAACCCATACAACATATGTGCAAAAAAAAAAAAAGCATTATAACATGTATTGCAGTATTATTAGAAAAAGCTGCCACAGAATCTAGCATTTAGGCAGAAACAATAAAAAAGGAAGTAAAGTGCAGAAGGGACAGGTAATTACTCCTTTTTAGTTGCATGTCACCACCAACCAGATAAACTGCAGTCAGCAAGCCATGTATACCTATGTACATACATATATATATATATATATATATATACATCAGTCTTAAATATGGATGTTGCAAATTCTAAAAAATTGATGTTGCACTGACTACAGAATCTGCACAGTTTCAAGGTGGCTACTTGAAATTAGCCTACCAAACTCAATACCAAACCAAATGTTACAAAAATATAGTCAGATTACAACTATTGGGAGTGTTCCTGTGATTTCATGTTCAAATGATTAGGACCAAACTCACCTATACATCTCTCTCCAACCCATCTCAGAGGTGCAAATGGTCCTCCACAAAAAGCACATTTTTCGAAACTTGACATCTCGCCAGGGACCAGGTCATGTTCACAGTTCTGTTGACCAAAAAGTGCAATTATATGATCACATTATTTTATTCTGACATTTGGAATTCAAAACCCCAATATTTATTATGCTTACAATGTCAAAATGTGTGTATTTGGTATGTATTCTGCTACTATTTGAATGTAAAGTGAAAATTGAAAAGACATTTTCTAAGTTTGTAAAATATATATATATATATATATATATATATATATATATATATATATATATATATATATATATATATATATATATATATATATATATATACACATATATATATATATGAATGACTGACATGCCAGGGCACCTGAAAAAACTAAATAAAAAATAATTTCCCCCCTTAATTAACCCTTTTTCAGTTGAAATACAATTCTGTAAATATAGAGAATCCAAACTGATATTTATTCCAAACTGTATTATTCTATAAAATCGCTGATACAGAGTTGAGTTTTCAAGCTTCGTAAATTTATCAGAAACAGACAACCTGAAATCTGAAGACAGAGAGCCTGAAATGACTTGGTGCAGAATTGCTACTTTGGCACAAGGTTTAAAAATTCTATAATTTTTATTTTATTTATTATGAACAAACTAAATATTTGAATATTTATTTGTTGCTTTAATTTTGTGCATATCGATAATAGCATTTAGATCTTTTTGTACAGAATGTTTGTACTTGTCCAGTTGAGGAATACCCTGAAGTTTTCATCTGAGTTTCTGTATTCAACATAGTTGAGTCATTGGAGATTAATTTACCTTATCAATGATATCCAGGAATGAACAACACATAGTAACATCAGCAGGCTCCTAGGACATTGATGAATGTGAGTTTATGTTTCAAAAAACAAAACCCACAATCCCCCTAATGCTGTTATCTGTCCAGTTAGCATTATACAGAACTAGTCTATCTACAAACTGCTGAAAATAACCTAGAAATACAAAGCTCACAATCCTCCTAATGTGAGGACCTGTCCATTTGACTGTTAAACATGTTTGTAACTCTACATACTGCTGAATTGTATTTGAATGACTTGATCATTTCAAAATCAAGTCCATATAATCCATTTACCTGGTCAATGTTGTCACTGAGTAAACTGCACATGGCCATTTCAGAAAGCTGGTCAAGTATCTCTTTGGGTATCTGGACAAAGACAATCACTGAGTGTGATTTTGGTTTGCTGTAAAAAGCTCACATTCCTTCTAATGTCAGCACCTGTCCAGTTGACTGTTACACAGGACATGTGTGTGTACGTCTACATACAACTGAATATACTATATCTCAGTACAAAGCTCACAGTCCTTCTAATGTCAGCACTTGTCCAGTTGACTGTTACACAGGACATGTGTGTGTAAGTCTACATACAACTGAATGTATGTCAGTTTTTGACTATAAAATGATAAATGTACTGGAGAATAATTTACCTGGTCAGTGCTGTCACTGAGGGAACTGCACATGGCCACTTCAGAAGGCTGGACAAGTATCTCTTTGGGAATCTAATGGACAAAGACAATCACTCAGTGTGATTTTGGTTTACTGTGCAAAGCTCACAGTCCTCCTAATGTCAGCACCTGTCCAGTTGACTGTTACACAGGACATGTGTGTGTACGTCTACATACAACTGAATATACTATATCTCAGCACAAAGCTCACAGTCCTTCTAATGTCAGCACCTGTCCAGTTGACTGTTACACAGGATATGTGTTTGTAAGTCTACATACAACTGAATATACTATATCTCAGTACAAAGCTCACAGTCCTTCTAATGTCAGCACCTGTCCAGTTGACTGTTACACAGGACATGTGTGTGTACGTCTACATACAACTGAATATACTATATCTCAGTACAAAGCTCACAGTCCTTCTAATGTCAGCACCTGTCCAGTTGACTGTTACACAGGACATGTGTTTGTAAGTCTACATACAACTGAATATACTATATCTCAGCACAAAGCTCACAGTCCTTCTAATGTCAGCACCTGTCCAGTTGACTGTTACACAGGACGTGTGTCTACGTCTACATACAACTGAATATACTATATCTCAGTACAAAGCTCACAGTCCTTCTAATGTCAGCACCTGTCCAGTTGACTGTTACACAGGACATGTGTTTGTAAGTCTACATACAACTGAATATACTATATCTCAGTACAAAGCTCACAGTCCTTCTAATGTCAGCACCTGTCCAGTTGACTGTTACACAGGACATGTGTGTGTACGTCTACATACAACTGAATATACTATATCTCAGTACAAAGCTCACAGTCCTTCTAATGTCAGCACCTGTCCAGTTGACTGTTACACAGGACATGTGTGTGTAAGTCTACATACAACTGAATGTATGTCAGTTTTTGACTATAAAATGATAAATGTACTGGAGAATAATTTACCTGGTCAGTGTTGTCACTGAGGGAACTGCACATGGCCACTTCAGAAGGCTGGACAAGTATCTCTTTGGGCATCTGGACAAAAACAATCACTGAGTGTGATTTTGGTTTACTGTACAAAGCTCACAGTCCTTCTAATGTCAGCACCTGTCCGGTTGACTGTTACACAGGACATGTGTGTGTACATCTACATACAACTGAATATACTATATCTCAGTACAAAGCTCACAGTCCTTCTAATGTCAGCACCTGTCCAGTTGACTGTTACACAGGACATGTGTGTGTACGTCTACATACAACTGAATATACTATATCTCAGTACAAAGCTCACAGTCCTTCTAATGTCAGCACCTGTCCAGTTGACTGTTACACAGGACATGTGTGTGTACGTCTACATACAACTGAACATACTATATCTCAGTACAAAGCTCACAGTCCTTCTAATGTCAGCACCTGTCCAGTTGACTGTTACACAGGACATGTGTGTGTAAGTCTACATACAACTGAATGTATGTCAGTTTTTTACTATAAAATGATAAATGTACTGGAGAATAATTTACCTGGTCAGTGTTGTCACTGAGGGAACTGCACATGGCCACTTCAGAAGGCTGGACAAGTATCTCTTGGGGCATCTAATGGACAAAGACAATCACTGAGTGTGATTTTGGTTTACTGTGCAAAGCTCACAGTCCTCCTAATGTCAGCACCTGTCCAGTTGACTGTTACACAGGACATGTGTGTGTACGTCTACATACAACTGAATATACTATATCTCAGTACAAAGCTCACAGTCCTTCTAATGTCAGCACCTGTCCAGTTGACTGTTACACAGGACATGTGTGTGTACGTCTACATACAACTGAATATACTATATCTCAGTACAAAGCTCACAGTCCTTCTAATGTCAGCACCTGTCCAGTTGACTGTTACACAGGACATGTGTGTACGTCTACATACAACTGAATATACTATATCTCAGTACAAAGCTCACAGTCCTTCTAATGTCAGCACCTGTTCAGTTGACTGTTACACAGGACATGTGTTTGTAACTCTACATACTGCTGAATTATAATTGAATGACTTGATAATTTCAAAATCAAGTTAATAGAAATCCATTTACCTGGTCAGTGTTGTCACTGAAGGAAATGCACATGGCCACTTCAGAAGGCTGGACAAGTATCTCTTTGGGCATCTAATGGACAAAGACAATCACTGAGTGTGATTTTGGTTTGCTGTACAAAGCTCACAGGCCTTCTAATGTCAGCACCTGTCCAGTTGACTGTTACACAGGACATGTGTGTGTACGTCTACATACAACTGAATATACTATATCTCAGTACAAAGCTCACAGTCCTTCTAATGTCAGCACCTGTCCAGTTGACTGTTACACAGGACATGTGTTTGTAAGTCTACATACAACTGAATATACTATATCTCAGTACAAAGCTCACAGTCCTTCTAATGTCAGCACTTGTCCAGTTGACTGTTAAACAGGACATTTGTGTGTAAGTCTACATACAACTGAATGTATGTCAGTTTTTGACTATAAAATGATAAATGTACTGGAGAATAATTTACCTGGTCAGTGTTGTCACTGAGGGAACTGCACATGGCCACTTCAGAAAGCTGGTCAAGTATCTCTTTGGGCATCTGGACAAAAACAATCACTGAGTGTGATTTTGGTTTACTGTACAAAGCTCACAGTCCTTCTAATGTCAGCACCTGTCCAGTTGACTGTTACACAGGACATGTGTGTGTACGTCTACATACAACTGAATATACTATATCTCAGTACAAAGCTCACAGTCCTTCTAATGTCAGCACCTGTCCAGTTGACTGTTACACAGGACATGTGTGTGTAAGTCTACATACAACTGAATGTATGTCAGTTTTTGACTATAAAATGATAAATGTACTGGAGAATAATTTACCTGGCCAGTGCTGTCACTGAGGGAACTGCACATGGCCACTTTAGAAGGCTGGTCAGGTATCTCTTTGGAAATCTAGCAGGGAAAGGACAATCATAAATGTGCGTTGATAATTAAGTGTTTCTTCGTTTTAAAAAAACTATCATCAACCAAATATATATATATATATATATATATATATATATCTTACTTAAAGGGAGGTTGTATTTGCAGATCTTGTAAGTCAACAATATAATCACATAGACAAGCAATTAAAGGCAACTTGTCTCCATGTAAACGTAAAACAAATGTGTTCACTTGTTTCCAATGATCATAATTACAAAGCAAGCATTCCTATTATACCACAAATAAAAGATTCTATCTAGTAAAATTTGATCATGACTGCTGTAATCTCCCTCCATGAACTGTTGTCAGGCCTCATTCATATACAGCTTGAACAGGAATGGTGCAGGAACGGCTGCTCACTGTGTATGAACTTCACACCAAACAGTCTGAGGGTTTGGTGTGGGAAATGGTGTTTTCTGACTCAATATAAAATGTAACTGCTGAGTGATGTAGGATAATTCTTTGTGGGTTTGCAAAACAAAACTTTAGTTCAAATTGGTCAGTAGGTAGGTACTCCTGTTAAGAAAGATGAGAACATTTTCTGTGGCTGTCCTGTGTCCATGTGTGCAGGCTCCACACATACTCCAACTGTTGGTGTTAAAGAACTAATCTATTTGCAGAACCACACTGAACAAATCCGCACAGTGCTCACACCTGCAGTGCTAAGTTACAGATTGGTATAGAATGCTACTCCGTCAACTGATCTGTGTAAATACAAGCATGGACAAATACCTTGCTTCTCCATGGCCAATCAGAATCACCGTAGTTATACGTGATTTCTTCTCCTGGACTAATGTCCTTGAGTGCAAACAAACACAAATGGGGCCTTCCGTCCACTCGTATTATTTTCATTTTGCTATTTGGATTCAGATGGTCATCATTAACGAGTCTCCCTAGAGAACCATCTTCTCTGGAAGCATCGACACTGAAATACAAAAAAATAACAATAACAATCATTTTGTGTAAAGGCAGAGAATTGGGCACATGTAGTTTTAGCATGATTGAAGAATCTGCATCTACAGTTTAAAATATTCGTCAAACAGTAAAAAGCTCAACACTATATTATAACTACATTCCACAATTACAACTACTTTTAATAACAGTGAAGTTGGAGAGTTAGTATTTACAGGAATAGAAACAAATTTAGAGAAGACACCTTAAATTAGATACATACCAAAACTGATTTCCATTAAAATGGAAATCAAACATGAAAACCTTGAGTGCTTTATGATACACTTTCAACCTGCATTCTTGTTCCTTTTTTGTTATGACTTCCCCTCTGTATTCAATAAGAAAATCTCCTTTTTGAAAGTCCCGGCAGCTGAACACACCTCGACCTAAAGACACACAGAATCAGAATCAGAATCAGAAGACTTTTATTGCCATAGTCTGTGAACACAGTTCACAAACTAGGAACTTGATACGGTGAAAAAGTGCAACATAAACACACTGAATAAATACAAATACAAATAAGGGCATGCACAAAGTTAAAAAGATATGCGATTATGCGACAGGAGTTAGCAGTTAAGCCAATACGTTTGAACAATAATTTTACAAAGTAGAGCTGTGTCAAACAGATATTTATCTTATTACTAATAGCAGAGCTATCAAGTTATTTGTATGAATTAATCAAGGGACTATTTTTGTGTATTTTTTGTAGAAATCTAGACAAATAAACACCTCAATCATTTCCACATCATCATTGATCCTTTTGTTTGTAATAACACAGTGGGGTTTTAAGTTTTGCTACAAAAGAAACTTTGATTAAAAAAAATTAAAAAAAGTAAAATGGCAACTTACCTTTAAAAGAATTTATGTATTTTATGTCAAAGTCATTCTTGTCTTTTCCCAAGGATGAAAAATAGGTAGCTTCTTGTATAGGGTTCCTTTTAGGTCTCCGTGACCTTGTTGATGCCATCTCCTGCAAAGTTAATCACTTAGCACATGATGACTATATGATGTGATGCATCAAAAATGATTTAATGGTTTAGAATGAGGGCAATGAATGAGAAATTGAGAATTGAGATAACAAAGGTGGAAATTGTATCGTATACATCAGTAATAGGGCTGTAACTATTAGTCAACTAATCGTGACTAATTTATTATAAAAATTAGTTGACAATTTTTTTTAAAAGTCAACTAGTCCTTTATTTGATAATTGTAATTGTTAATTGCACTATAAAATACATGTAAAACCTATTTATAGCAAATGTAGCTGCATTATTAAATACGAAAACGTCAAAACACATGCACACATTGTACAACGATAAGCTTTTGTCACCATAGTTCAATAATACTAATACTAATACTAATACTAGTTCTAACATCATTGACAAACTGGAACACTGTGGAGGCTCATAAGCAGCTATAAACATTACTAATTGCAGAGATTGTGCTAATTTTACTGAGTTTTCACTGAGTCTCAAGAATCAAGTCCAAACTTTTCAATGGACAGCAGAGCATTGGAGAAATGAGCTAAACTGTTTACTTGCTAAGTAGCCACGTGCTTCTCTGGCTTTTTGTCTATTTTACACCTTCAAACCTCAATAATATTTGCATGTTTTTCCTAGTTGCTAAAGGGACAAAATAAATGTAATATAGCTGTATATAAGTGCCTTACCTGGTTCACCACACCTACCGGAAACAGACCAGATGTAGCACTCAATTAGCCCTGCAAATCTATGCTACACACACCTATTTACAGAAACCTGAATTACAAGGACATTGTACGAATACACAGGACCTTCCGGCAGACAGCCAATCAGAAGCTTAGAATCATACACAGGTGTGAATATTCATGAGGTCCTGCTATACCACCTGCTGGGTATAGGGGGCGCTGTGGTGATACACAGATTATACACAAAAACAGGTCTATGTGTATTAGCAGGTCATCTCTTTTTTTTTGTATATTTGGGGTCTATGGACCAATAGAAACACTTCTACGCTTTTAGAATTTTTTCCAAATTAGCAGGACACCGACCCTGTCCTGCTAATTCCAAATGTCCTTCTAGTGTGGTGAGTATCCTGACCAAATGTCCTTCTAATACACATAGACAAACACACATGAACACACACATGAACACACACACATGAACACACACATGAACACACACGAACACACACACATGAACACACACACACATGAACACACACGAACACACACACATGAACACACATGAACACACACACATGAACACACACACGAACACACACACATGAACACACATGAACACACACACACATGAACACACACACACATGAACACACACATGAACACACACACGAACACACCCCAACACACCCACATGAACACACACGAACACACACACATGAACACACACGAACACACACACATGAACACACACGAACACACACACATGAACACACACGAACACACACACATGAACACACACGAACACACACACATGAACACACATGAACACACACACATGAACACACACGAACACACACACATGAACACACACGAACACACACGAACACACACACATGAACACACACACACACACACTACACACACACTCTACACACACTGACGTCTCCACATGAGGCTGGAGCAGAGACCACGAGTGTCAGAGCAACCACAGAGCCAATCAGGAGAGAGGATGATGAAGGCCACGCCCCTTCAGCCCACACCACTGGTTTAACAGGGAGCGGACGCTTAGCAACGCTGTCAATCAAACCTGTTGCTCCTCTGCTCCTCCTCCTCCCCTCCTCCTCCTCTTCTGCTCCTACTCTTCTGCACCTCTCTCCTCTGCTCCTCCTCCTCTGCTCCTCTCTCCTCTGCTCCTCCTCCCCTCCTCCTCTGCTCCTCCTCCGTTCCTGTTTCTCCTCTCCTCCTCCTCCCTCTCCTCCTCTGTTCCTGTTTCTCCTCCTCCGCTCCTCCTCCTCCTCTTCTGCTCCTCTTCTCCCTCTCCTCCTCTGTTCCTGTTTATCCTTCTCCTCCTCCGCTCCTCCTCCTCTTCTGCTCCTCTTCCTCCCTCTCCTCCTCTGTTCCTGTTTCTCCTCCTGCTCCTCCTCCTCCTCCTCCTCTCTCACCCACAGCTCCGTTCAGGTTCTGGAAGATTCTGGAGCGATGATCCAGAGTCATGTTGTATTTGGTCTGAAAAACACAAATATTTACTGCATTTATGTCAGATGCCCTCCCCGTGTGTCAGATTGTGTCAGATGCCCTCCCCGTGTGTCAGATTGTGTCAGATGCCCTCCCCTCACCCTCTGGGCCTTGTCCAGGTAGATGCGTGTGTAGAAGAGCTGGTCGTCGTCGTTGTCTTTATATTTCCACTGTTGGACCAAAGCGGCGAGCTCCGGAGCCACGCCCATGAACCCTGAGGACGAAGACGAGAGGATGAACACAGACGAAAGGACGAACGCAGACGAGAGGACGAACGCAGACGAGAGGACGAACGCAGACGGGAGGACGAACGCAGACGGGAGGACGAACGCAGACGGGAGGACGAACGCAGACGAGAGGAGGAACGCAGACGAGAGGAGGAACGCAGACGAGAGGAGGAACGCAGACGAGAGGACGAACGCAGACGAGAGGACGAACGCAGACGAGAGGACGAACGCAGACGAGAGGACGAACGCAGACGAGAGGACGAACGCAGACGAGAGGACGAACGCAGACACATCCAGATTATTCAAATAGACACAGGATCGATTCTCTGCTTTTGAGTATCGATATTTCCCCTGGAAGAGAAAATGGAACAATGACACGGACCGTGTGGTGCGTTATACAGAGAGTGACAGACGCCGTTAAAACCTGAACGCCCTCGCTCGTGACGGGCCTCGCTCGTGATGGCTGGACGTCCCACGCTGCAGAATCGTACGTGACCATCACAGGCCATTTTATCAACGAACACGGGGAGCGAATTTCACACGTTTCACAAACTAGAGCCGTGAAAGTCACAGAGGGACTAACAACGAGGAGCCACTCAGAGCCACTCAGAGCCACTCAGAGCCACTCAGAGCGGCTCAGAGCCACTCAGAGCCACTCAGAGCGGCTCAGAGCCACTCAGAGCCACTCAGAGCGGCTCAGAGCGGCTCAGAGCGGCTCAGAGCGGCTCGGGGCGGCTCAGGGCGGCTCGGGGCGGCTCAGAGCGGCTCGGGGCGGCTCAGAGCGGCTCGGGGCGGCTCAGAGCGGCTCGGGGCGGCTCAGAGCGGCTCGGGGCGGCTCAGAGCGGCTCGGGGCGACCTCACACCTTTGACCTGGAGTCGTCTGTTGGGTCGAGTGAGACGCTTTTCAAAAAATCTAAATCACATTATTCAAGATTTAATTTAAACTGAGACAAACACAAACACTGTCCTCTGTGTCAGGTGCCCTCCCTGTGTGTCAGATGCCCTTCCTCTGTGTCAGATGCCCTCCCTCTGTGTCAGATGCCCTCCCTCTGTGTCAGATGCCCTCCCTGTGTGTCAGATGCCCTCCCTCTGTGTCAGATGCCCTCCCTCTGTGTCAGGTGCCCTCCCTCTGTGTCAGATGCCCTCCCTCTGTGTCAGATGCCCTCCCTCTGCACTGACCTCCTGAGTTGAGGTAGCGTTTCCCAGAATGCACCTCGGGGTACTTGGAGGCCAGTCTCTGGTCGGGCCAGCAGAATCCCTCCGCCGAGAAAACAACTTTGTGTCCGAAACGAGAAAACTTATGAAGGAGCTCCTCAGGGCCGGAGGCGAAGATGACATCATAACTGAGAGGAGGAGAGGAGGTGAGAGGAGGAGAGAGGGGGTGAGAGGAGGAGAGAGGGGGAGAGAGGAGGAGAGGAGGTGAGAGGAGGAGAGAGGAGAGAGGAGGAGAGAGGGAGTGAGAGGAGGAGAGAGGAGGAGAGGGGATGAGAGGAGGAGAGGAGGTGAGAGGAGAGGAGGAGAGAGGGGGTGAGAGGGGGTGAGAGGAGAGAGGGAGTGAGAGGAGGAGAGAGGGGGTGAGAGGGGGTGAGAGGAGGAGAGAGGAGGTGAGAGGGGGTGAGAGGAGAGAGGAGGTGAGAGGAGGAGAGAGGAGGTGAGAGGGGGTGAGAGGAGAGAGGAGGTGAGAGGAGGAGAGAGGGGGTGAGAGGAGGAGAGAGGAGGTGAGAGGAGGAGAGAGGAGGAGAGAGGGGGTGAGAGGAGGAGAGAGGGAGTGAGAGGAGGAGAGAGGGGGTGAGAGGAGGAGAGAGGGGGTGAGAGGAGGAGAGAGGGGGTGAGAGGAGGAGAGGAGGTGAGAGGAGAGAGGAGGTGAGAGGAGGAGAGAGGGGGTGAGAGGAGGAGAGGAGGAGAGAGGAGAGAGGGGGTGAGAGGAGAGAGGAGAGAGGGGGTGAGAGAAGAGAGGGGGTGAGAGGAGAGAGGAGAGAGGGGGTGAGAGGAGGAGAGAGGGGGTGAGAGGAGAGAGGAGGAGAGAGGGAGTGAGAGAGGGGGTGAGAGGAGAGAGGAGGAGAGAGGAGAGAGGGGGTGAGAGGAGAGAGGAGGAGAGAGGAGAGAGGGGGTGAGAGGAGAGAGGAGGAGAGGAAGTGAGAGAAGGAGAGAGGAGGTGAGGAGGAGGAGAGAGGAGAGAGAGGCAGAGTTAGGAGACGGGGTAGGAGGCAGGGGGGAGGTGGCAGGAGCTCACCTGTCCACAAACAGAATGACTTTCTGGGGGTCGTCTTTGTGTCGGAGCAGCTCCTTCTTCAGCCATCGCACCTTCTGACCTCCTCCTACTGTTTTAGCCACGTCACCTCCTCTCCACTCCTCCCCCAACCCCAGCACCTGAAAACAGAGGAGTACAGCCCTGAATGCACCTCCTCAACTCCTCCCCCAACCCCAGTGTGGCCGTCTTCATGAATCGTTTGAATTAGTCTCCCCCTCCTCCCCTCCCCCTCCTCCTCTCCTCCTCCTCTCCTCCTCCTCCTCTTCTCCTCCTCTCTCCTCCTCCTTTACCTTGACGGTGTAGTTGAACTGTGTGGCCGTCTTCATGAATCGTTTGAATCAGTCTCCCCCTCCTCTCCTCCTCCTCCCCTCTACCTCCCCTCCTCCTCCTCTCCTCCTCCTCCCCTCTTCCTCCTCTTCTCCTCCTCCTCCTCTCTCCTCCTTATTTACCTTAACGGTGTAGTTGAACTGTGTGGCCGTCTTCATGAATCGTTTGAATCCGTCGGTTTCTTCTGTGGCGGCGGTGATGACGAGCAGATGATCTAAACACAGACGGGGTCAGAGGTCAAACTCTACAGAGACACAGGTGCAGGACTGACCCTGAGGAGTGACGTCACACTGGGGGAGCTCTGCATGGATCTCTCTGGTGGAATGTTCAGCAGTTACCATGGTAACACAACGCTCACTTTAACAAACACTGTCCAAAAAAACATTTAAAGATCCAAGTCTGAAAACTCGGGCCAGGACCGGGCCAGGACCGGGCCAGCAACGGGCCAGGAACGGGCCAGCAACGGGCCAGGAACGGGCCAGCAACGGGCCAGGGCCGGGCCAGGACCGGGCCAGGACCGGGCCAGGACCGGGCCAGGACCGGGCCAGGACCGGGCCAGCAACGGGCCAGCACCTGTGAGCGTTTGTCTTTTTGAACCAGTCCCGGATCGGCCCCGGATCGGCCCCAGTTCAGTTCTGGTTCGGTCCTGGTTCGATCCTGGTTCAGTCCTGGTTCGGTCCCGGTTCGGTCCCGGTTCAGTCCCGGTTCAGTCCCGGTTCGGTCCCGGTTCAGTCCTGGTTCAGTCCCAGTTCGGTCCCGGTTCGGTCTAACTCAGGTGAGCTTGTCCTTTCGACTCATTATTGGCTCTTCAAATCTCCAGGTGAGTCCTGTGTGACATCAGCACTTTACAGAACAGAATAAAATGAAACGAGTGAGTGTGTGTGTGTGTGTGTATATATGTGTGTGTGTGTGTAGGGGTGTATGTGTGTGTATATGTATATATGTGTGTGTGTAGGGGTGTATGTGTGTGTATATGTATATGTGTGTGTGTGTGTGTGTAGGGGTGTATGTGTGTGTATATGTATATGTGTGTGTGTGTGTGTGTAGGGGTGTATGTGTGTGTATATGTATATATGTGTGTGTGTAGGGGTGTATGTGTGTGTATATGTATGTGTGTGTGTGTGTGTGTGTAGGGGTGTATGTGTGTGTATATGTATATATGTGTGTGTGTAGGGGTGTATGTGTGTGTATATGTATATGTGTGTGTGTGTGTGTGTAGGGGTGTATGTGTGTGTGTGTATATATGTGTGTGTGTGTGTGTGTAGGGGTGTATGTGTGTGTATATGTATATATATGTGTGTGTGTTGAGTCTAAAGTTTCTCTTTTCACTTGAACAATTGATCCAGGTCAGAGGAGAGTCTCACAGATCAGGAGCCTGAGGTCTGAGCCACAGGACAAAAACTAAAAGACAAAAACTAAAAACTAAAAGACAAAAACTAAAAGTCAAAAGACAAAATCCAGAGACTAAAAACTAAAAGTGAAAAAGTAAAAGCCTAAAGCCTAAATCCCACAGTCCTGTCCCGACACAGACTCAGAGGAATTTATCCACAGCAGCGACTGATACAGAATAAAGCACTTTAACAAGAAGAGTCATTTATCTAAGAACAGGAAAAGAACGAGAGCCAGGACTGAGCCAGAACTGAGCCAGAACTGAGCCAGAACTGAGCCAGGACTGAGCCAGGACTGAGTCAGAACTGAGCCAGAACTGAGCCAGGACTGAGCCAGGACTGAGCCAGGACTGAGCCAGAACTGAGCCAGGACTGACCCAGGACTGACCCAGGACTGAGCCAGGACTGAGCCAGGACTGAGCCAGGACTGAGCCAGGACTGAGCCAGAACTGAGCCAGGACTAACCCAAGACTGAGCCAGAACTGAGCCAGAACTGAACCAGAGCGGCCCCACAGCTGCTCCAGCGGGGCGCGGGGTCCGTGTGTCCGGGAGCAGGAGCTCCAGAGACGGCCTTACCCGGAGAGAACCTCCGCTGCTCGGCTTCTGCGGAGGTGTGGAGCAGGAGGAGAGCCACGGCACACAGGAGCCGCGGGGAGGGCATGTCTGCGGGCGGAGAGAGCCTGTCTGCGGGCGGAGAGGTGCACTAGACCCGGGTAAAGGCTCTAAAGTCGGGCTGCGTGGATCTCTGCTCGGGCATCGGCTCCTCTGTGCAGCGCAACTCCGCTAATCTCGCGATGTCCTCCGCCACGCGACAGTCCCGCCTCTGACAGAGAAAGCACCAATCAGAAGCGTGTGTGGGCCGACAGACAGCAGCTGCAGCCAATAGGAGGAGGCCAGCTGGAGGCGCAGGGCTGTGATTGGTGCTCGGGCTCCGGGCTCTGAGAAGCTTCGAGCCGCTGCAGAAAGTTCGTGAAAAAGGGAAAGTGAAGCGGCTCTGCCACGTCGTAAACACCCAGTGACGGCTGGGACCCCCGGGGCCCGGGGCCCGGGGCCCGGCTGTGACCCCCGAGACCCGGCTGTGCCAGAGAGACTGTGAGAGAAAGCCTGCTGCTCCTCTGGGTGCTGGTCCTCTGGGTGCTCCTCTGGGTGCTGGTCCTCTGGGTGCTGGTCCTCTGGGTGCTGGTCCTCTGGGTGCTGGTCCTCTGGGTGCTGGTCCTCTGGGTGCTGCTCCTCTGGGTGCTGGTCCTCTGGGTGCTGGTCCTCTGGGTGCTGGTCCTCTGGGTGCTGGTCCTCTGGGTGCTCCTCTGGGTGCTGGTCCTCTGGGTGCTGGTCCTCTGGGTGCTGGTCCTCTGGGTGCTGGTCCTCTGGGTGCTCCTCTGGGTGCTGGTCCTCTGGGTGCTCCTCTGGGTGCTCCTCTGGGTGCTGGTC
The DNA here is from genome assembly GCF_009829125.3 of Periophthalmus magnuspinnatus. Lineage (NCBI taxonomy): Eukaryota > Metazoa > Chordata > Actinopteri > Gobiiformes > Gobiidae > Periophthalmus > Periophthalmus magnuspinnatus. The sequence goes on along the minus strand of NC_047143.1, from coordinate 146,066 downwards.
CTCTGGGTGCTGGTCCTCTGGGTGCTGGTCCTCTGGGTGCTGGTCCTCTGGGTGCTCCTCTGGGTGCTGGTCCTCTGGGTGCTGGTCCTCTGGGTGCTGGTCCTCTGGGTGCTCCCCTGGGTGCTGGTCCTCTGGGTGCTGGTCCTCTGGGTGCTCCTCTGGGTGCTGGTCCTCTGGGTGCTCCTCTGGGTGCTCCTCTGGGTGCTGGTCCTCTGGGTGCTCCTCTGGGTGCTCCTCTGGGTGCTCCTCTGGGTGCTCCTCTGGGTGCTGGTCCTCTGGGTGCTGGTCCTCTGGGTGCTGGTCCTCTGGGTGCTCCTCTGGGTGCTGGTCCTCTGGGTGCTCCTCTGGGTGCTGGTCCTCTGGGTGCTCCTCTGGGTGCTCCTCTGGGTGCTCCTCTGGGTGCTGGTCCTCTGGGTGCTGGTCCTCTGGGTGCTCCTCTGGGTGCTCTTCTGGGTGGGACAGCTGAACCATCAGGACACTGATGAGAAGAACCAGGTGAAGAGTGACCGTGACCTCAGCAGTGACCACAGGAGTCTTCACAAAGTGGAGTCCAGACTGAAAGACGTCTTCACATTAATAATGATATGTATAATATATAATATATAAATATTTTTATTGCATCGTCATGTTACAGATTTAGAGGAAATACATTCACCAACATGTGAGAGAAACGCCACTAAAGCCACTGCATTTTCCCCTTTTGGAGGAGCCATGTTATTTGTTTTTCCAGCCATTTTATTTATGTTAAATGAATTAGAGATTTTATATGGGAAATAATATCTCCGAGGAAAGCACTGTTTCATTTTATGTAAATATAATAAACATTCATATTCTTTTACCTTTGAATAGTCATTATTATTATTATTATATTATTATTATTATTATTATTATTATTATTATTATTGTTTTTGTTTTTGTTGTTGTTGTTATTGGCATTATTTATGTTTTTTTATTGTTGTTGTGATGACGATGATGACGCTGTACGTGCGTTTCCTGCGTGCCGCTGACGTCACGCGCTCCCGTCGCCATGGAGACGCGCAGCTCCTCTGCACACACGCTACGGGACTTCACGGTTTATGGTTTTTATGGTTTTCACTTTTTCCCGTTGTAATTGTGAAGCTTTTTTTTTTTTTTTTTTTAGAGGAAAACGGTACGAAAACAAACACGACGCAAATAAACGGTAAGGTGAAAGTTTAATGTGACATTTAAACCGTCAGAGCTGCTTTTCCCGCCACTGAAACAAGCTAAAGCTAAGACACGAGCTAACATCACATTTACACCTGTTTAGTCCTGGTTTAGTCCTGGTTTAGTCCTGGTTTAGTCCTGGTTTAGTCCTGGTTTAGTCCTGGTTTAGTCCTGATAAAGTCCAGGTTTAGTCCTGGTTTAGTCCTGGTAAAGTCCTGGTTTAGTCCTGATAAAGTCCTGGTTTAGTCCTGATAAAGTCCTGGTTTAGTCCTGGTTTAGTCCTGATAAAGTCCTGGTTTAGTTCTGATAAAGTCCTGGTTTAGTCCTGGTTTAGTCCTGATAAAGTCCTGGTTTAGTCCTGATAAAGTCCTGGTTTAGTCCTGGTTTAATCCTGGTAAAGTCCTGGTTTAGTCCTGGTTTAGTCCTGATAAAGTCCTGGTTTAGTCCTGGTTTAGTCCTGGTTTAGTCCTGGTTTAGTCCTGATAAAATCCTGATTTAGTCCTGGTTTAGTTCTGATAAAGTCCTGGTTTAGTCCTGATTTAGTCCTGGTTTAGTTCTGATAAAGTCCTGATTTAGTCCTGGTTTAGTTCTGATAAAGTCCTGGTTTAGTTCTGATAAAGTCCTGGTTTAGTCCTGATAAAGTCCTGGTTTAGTCCTGGTTTAGTTCTGATAAAGTCCTGGTTTAGTCCTGGTTTAGTCCTGATAAAGTCCTGGTTTAGTCCTGGTTTAGTCCTGATAAAGTCCTGGTTTAGTCCTGGTTTAGTTCTGATAAAGTCCTGGTTTAGTCCTGGTTTAGTTCTGATAAAGTCCTGGTTTAGTCCTGGTTTAGTCCTGATAAAGTCCTGGTTTAGTCCTGGTTTAGTCCTGATAAAGTTCTGGTTTAGTCCTGATAAAATCCTGGTTTAGTCCTGGTTTAGTCCTGATAAAGTCCTGGTTTAGTCCTGGTTTAGTCCTGGTTTAGTCCTGATAAAGTCCTGGTTCTCCTCAGGTGGGATGAGTCGGTCGAGGTTCTTCACTCCCTCTGAGGTCTCCTCCCACAACACGGCCGACGATCTGTGGGTCTCACTCCTGGGCCGAGTCCTGGACCTCAGCCCCCTGGCTCAAAGGCACAAAGGTACGAGTCCTGGACCTCAGCCCCCTGGCTCAAAGGCACAAAGGTACGAGTCCTGGACCTCAGCCCCCTGGCTCAAAGGCACAAAGGTACGAGTCCTGGACCTCAGCCCCCTGGCTCAAAGGCACAAAGGTACGAGTCCTGGACCTCAGCCCTCTGGCTCAAAGGCACAAAGGTACGAGTCCTGGACCTCTGTTAAATGGACACAGCTCATTCATTTTCTGTGTATAAACTGTGTCCTCTCTCTGTCTCTGCTGCTTGTTGTGTTAATGTTGTGTTAATGTTGTGTTAATGTTGTGTTAATGTTGTGTTAATGTTTGTATTAATCCTCTACATGATCGTGGGGTTTTTATTTCATTATTGTGATGAGCTACGTTTGACTGGAGCTGGACGCTGTGGGTTCTTTATATAGTCTCTGGTCACTCCCCGGCCTAAGTCATTACCAGATCTGCGTCAGTTATGCTAGCTGTTAGTTTTTCATTGTTTTACTCCAGGGACGTGTCACATCTGGCCCCTGCTGTAATCCCCAAACCTCCGTTTTTTATGAACACTAAACGGGGAAGGAGTTCCAACATGTGACTCAACCGTGACCTCTGACCTGTGCCCCTCAGGTGACGCTCTGCTGCTCCCACTGCTGGAGAGCGCCGGGAAAGACATCAGCAGCTGGTTCGACCCCGACACCAAAGATGTGAGATCACAAAAGAACTAAACCAGGACTAAACCAGAGCAAAACCAGGCCTAAACCAGAGCAAAACCAGGCCTAAACCAGGACTAAACCAGAGCAAAACCAGGCCTAAACCAGGACTAAACCAGAGCAAAACCAGGCCTAAACCAGGACTAAACCAGAGCAAAACCAGGCCTAAACCAGGACTAAACCAGAGCAAAACCAGGCCTAAACCAGGACTAAACCAGAGCAAAACCAGGCCTAAACCAGGACTAAACCAGAGCAAAACCAGGACTAAACCAGGACTAAACCAGGACTAAACTAGAGCAAAACCAGAGCAAAACCAGAGCAAAACCAGGACTAAACCAGGACTAAACCAGAGCAAAACCAGAGCTAAACCAGGACTAAACCAGGACTAAACCAGGACTAAACCAGAGCTAAACCAGGACTAAACCAGGACTAAACCAGGACTAAACCAGGTCTAAACCACAGGGTTAGACATTGTTGATTGTGGAGGAAAGGATGGTACTTGTGATTGGATCACATTGGATCCTTATTAGCTCATTGTTATCTCATTGTTATCTCACAATTATTATCTCATTATTATCTCATTATTAATTCATTGTTAGCTCATTATTATCTCATTATTAAGTCATTATTAATTCATTGTTAGCTCATTATTATCTCATTATTAACTCATTATTAGCTCATTGTTAACTCATTGTTAGCTCATTATTAGCACTTTATTATCTCATTATTAGCTCATTATTAGCTCATTGTTAGCTCATTATCTCATTAACTCATTAGCTCATTGTTTGCTCATTGTTAGCTCATTATTAGCACTTTATTATCTCATTATTAACTCATTATTAGCTCATTATTATCTCATTAACTCATTGTTAGCTCATTATTAGCTCATTATTAACTCATTGTTAGCTCACTATTAGCTCATTGTTAGCTCATTATCTCATTAACTCATTAGCTCATTGTTAGCTCATTATTATCTCATTATTAACTCATTGTTAGCTCATTATTAGCACTTTATTATCTCATTATTAACTGGTTATCTCAATATTAACTCATTATCTCATTATTAACTCATTATTAGCTCATTGTTTGCTCATTATTAGCACTTTATTATCTCATTATTAACTCATTAGCTCATTGTTAGCTCATTATTAGCACTTTATTATCTCATTATTAACTCATTATTAGTTCATTATTATCTCATTATTAACTCATTATTATCTCATTATTAACTCATTGTTAGCTCATTATTAACTCATTATTATCTCATTATTAACTCATTGTTAGCTCATTATTATCTCATTATTAACTCATTATTATCTCATTATTATCTCATTATTAACTCATTGTTAGCTCATTATTATCTCATTATCTCATTATTAACTCATTATTATCTCATTATTATCTCATTATTAACTCATTGTTAGCTCATTATTATCTCATTATCTCATTATTAACTCATTGTTAGCTCATTGTTAGCTCATTATTATCTCATTATTATCTCATTATTAGCTCATTATTAACTCATTGTTAGCTCATTATTATCTCATTATTAACTCATTGTTATCTCATTATTAACTCATTGTTAGCTCATTGTTAGCTCATTATTATCTCATTATTAACTCATTATTATCTCATTATTATCTCATTATTAACTCATTGTTAGCTCATTATTATCTCATTATTAACTCATTGTTATCTCATTATTAACTCATTGTTAGCTCATTGTTAGCTCATTATTATCTCATTATTAGCTCATTATTAGCTCATTATTAGCACTTTATTATCTCATTATTAACTGGTTATCTCAATATTAACTCATTATCTCATTATTAACTCATTATTAGCTCATTGTTTGCTCATTATTAGCACTTTATTATCTCATTATTAACTCATTAGCTCATTGTTAGCTCATTATTAGCACTTTATTATCTCATTATTAACTCATTATTAGTTCATTATTATCTCATTATTAACTCATTATTATCTCATTATTAACTCATTGTTAGCTCATTATTAACTCATTATTATCTCATTATTAACTCATTGTTAGCTCATTATTATCTCATTATTAACTCATTATTATCTCATTATTATCTCATTATTAACTCATTGTTAGCTCATTATTATCTCATTATCTCATTATTAACTCATTATTATCTCATTATTAACTCATTGTTAGCTCATTATTATCTCATTATCTCATTATTAACTCATTGTTAGCTCATTGTTAGCTCATTATTATCTCATTATTATCTCATTATTAGCTCATTATTAACTCATTGTTAGCTCATTATTATCTCATTATTATCTCATTATTAACTCATTGTTATCTCATTATTAACTCATTGTTAGCTCATTGTTAGCTCATTATTATCTCATTATTAACTCATTATTATCTCATTATTATCTCATTATTAACTCATTGTTAGCTCATTATTATCTCATTATTAACTCATTGTTATCTCATTATTAACTCATTGTTAGCTCATTGTTAGCTCATTATTATCTCATTATTAGCTCATTATTAGCTCATTATTATCTCATTATTATCTCATTATTAACTCATTATTAGCTCATTGTTAGCTCATTGTTAGCCGATATGCTGTGTGCTGCAGGTGCGGTGCTTCATTGACCCTCTGACCCAGTGCCGACGCTACTACACCCCCAGGGGGCGCTTCCTGCACGTGCCCCCCCCAGGCCCCCGCTCAGACTGGGCCTGTGAGCTCAGCCCCCCCTGGTGGAGAGACCCCAGCTACTGCATCGGCCTGCTCTCCCACAAAACACGCTGGATCAGAGTCATCAACACACTCACTGCACAGGAGCAGAGACTGGAGGTAAACCAGGACAAACCAGGACTAAACTAGGATGAAACCAGGACTAAACCAGGACTAAACCAGGACTAAACCGAGTCTAAACCAGGACTAAACCAGGACTAAACCGAGTCTAAACCAGGACTAAACCAGGACTAAACCAGGACTAAACCAGGACTAAACCAGGACTAAACCGAGTCTAAACCAGGACTAAACCAGGACGAAACCAGGACTAAACCAGGACTAAACCGAGTCTAAACCAGGACTAAACAAGGACTAAACCAGGACTAAACTGAGTCTAAACCAGGACTAAACCAGGACTAAACAAGGACTAAACCAGGACTAAACCGGGTCTAAACCGGGTCTAAACCGGGTCTAAACCGGGTCTAAACCGGGTCTAAACCGGGACTAAACCGGGACTAAACCGGGTCTAAACCGGGTCTAAACCGGGTCTAAACCAGGTCTAAACCAGGACTAAACCAGGACTAAACCAGGTCTAAACCAGGTCTAAACCAGGTCTCTGTGACAGGTGTGCAGTGAGGAGACCATGGAGGAGGTACTGGCTCGGTACCTGACGTACAATAGCCACGCCCACAGTTACACCTGGAAACACGCAGGTGTGGCCCTCAACATGAGCCTCACGCTGGAGGAGAACGGTCTCCGTGACGATGACCCCGAGCTCGATGACCTCCGACTCGACCACGACCTCTTCAGTCCCGGCCTCCTGCTGCACTTCAACGATGACCTCACAGAAGCCTGACCAAGTACGACACAGCTCAGGGCACAAGACCATGAAATAAAGTAAAAGTATTCAGCTCAAAGACACGTGTGGGTTTATAACTTCAACACAGGTAGTACTGTGAGGAGCAGAGAGGAGGAGAGAGGAGGAGCAGAGAGAGGAGCAGAGAGGAGGAGGAGAGAGAGGAGGAGGAGAGAGAGGAGCAGACAGAGGAGGAGCAGAGAGGAGGAGAGAGAGGAGGAGGAGCAGAGAGGAGGAGGAGAGAGGAGGAAGAGCAGAGAGAGGAGGAGCAGAGAGGAGGAGGAGCAGAGAGAGGAGGAGACAGGAGGAGCAGACAGGAGGAGGAGCAGACAGAGGAGGAGCAGAGACAGGAGCAGAGAGAGGAGGAGCAGAGAGAGGAGGAGAGAGGAGCAGAGAGAGGAGGAGCAGAGAGAGGAGCAGACAGGAGCAGAGAGAGGAGCAGACAGGAGCAGAGAGAGGAGGAGCAGACAGGAGGAGCAAACAGGAGCAGAGAGGAGGAGCAAACAGGAGCATAGAGGAGCAGACCACTGACACTGTGACATGTAGTGGTTTTATGTGAGTTCCAGTGGTTCATTGTTCCATGTGTAACCTGCAGCTGATCCAGCAGATGGCGCTAAGAACAACAGTTATCAGTTGTTTTTTTTGTTTTTTTCTTTAAGTGACGTCACAATGAAAAACACAGGCTTTAATGGTTTAATAAATCTTTATTTAAAATCTCTGAAAATGTAACACTGGCTCCGGACAAAGGGGGCGCTCATGGGACACCTGAGAAGACTTTGGCACACGAGTCAGAGTAAAGTACCGCACAGAACCGTTAGATGACGCAAGGACGCCTCAATGTGACAGAGCCGGCACCCACAAACCCGAAACTATAAATATGAACTGGAAACGCCGTGATGTCAGAGCGACGTTTGATGACATCAGCGATGACATCACTCCGATTCTGCTAATGGACGTTTCAGAGCTGCGCCGCTCCCGCCGTTTACCGGAGCGACACGAGCACGTCCCAACAATATTATCAACAAGACGCCACACCGCCCGCCGCCTGCCCCCACCCGCCCCCGCCGTGTGGTGTGGGGCAGGTGTGTTGGGGCAAGTGTGTTGGGGCAGATCTTGAGGGGCAGATGTGTTGGGGCAGGTGTGTTGGGGCAGGTGTGTTGGGGCAGGTGTGTTGGGGCAGATGTGTTGGGGCAGATGTGTTGGGGCAGGTGTGTTGGGGCAGGTGTGTTGGGGCAGGTGTGTTGGGGCAGGTGTGTTGGGGCAGATGTGTTGGGGCAGATGTGTTGGGGCAGATGTGGGTTCTGTGGTCAAAGGCCTGACTTCTTGAGGTAGGAGCCCGTGTTGAACACATCTATGGTCACCTTTCCAGGCTGAGCATCCGGCCCGCCCACGCCGATCACGTACCCTGCACAGAACAACACCTGGGTTAGACCCGCTTCAGTCCGGGACCCGCTTCAGTCCGGGACCCGCTTCAGTCCGGGACCCGCTTCAGTCCCTCATTAGTTTTAGCCATGCTTTTCTAGTCCTGCATTAGTCCTGGTCTAGTACCTGTCTTGGTCCTGCTCTAGTCCCGGTCCTGTCCCAGTCCTGTCCCTGTCTTGGTCTAGTCCCGGTCCTGTACCTGTCTTGGTCTTGGTCTAGTCCCGGTCCTGTACCTGTCTTGGTCTAGTCCCGGTCCTGTACCTGTCTTGGTCTAGTCCCAGTCCTGTACCTGTCTTGGTCTTGGTCTAGTCCCGGTCCTGTACCTGTCTTGGTCTTGGTCTAGTCCCAGTCCTGTACCTGTCTTGGTCTTGGTCTAGTCCCGGTCCTGTCCCGGTCCTGTACCTGTCTTGGTCTTGGTCTAGTCCCGGTCCCGTCCCGGTCTTGGTCTAGTCCCGTCCTGTACCTGTCTTGGTCTAGTCCCGGTCCTGTACCTGTCTTGGTCTAGTCCCGGTCCTGTACCTGTCTTGGTCTAGTCCCGGTCCTGTACCTGTCTTGGTCTAGTCCCGGTCCTGTCCCTGTCTTGGTCTAGTCCCGGTCCTGTACCTGTCTTGGTCTAGTCCCGGTCCTGTACCTGTCTTGGTCTTGGTCTAGTCCCGGTCCTGTCCCGTCCTGTACCTGTCTTGGTCCTGCTCTAGTCCCGGTCCTGTCCCGGTCCTGTACCTGTCTTGGTCTAGTCCCAGTCCTGTACCCGTCTTGGTCTTGGTCTAGTCCCGGTCCCGTCCCGTCCTGTACCTGTCTTGGTCCTGCTCTAGTCCCGGTCCTGTCCCGGTCCTGTCCCTGTCTTGGTCTAGTCCCGGTCCTGTCCCTGTCTTGGTCTAGTCCCGGTCCTGTCCCTGTCTAGTCCCGGTCCTGTACCTGTCTTGGTCTAGTCCCGGTCCTGTACCTGTCTTGGTCTTGGTCTGGTCTTGGTCTAGTCCCGGTCCTGTCCCGGTCCTGTACCTGTCTTGGTCTAGTCCCGGTCCTGTACCTGTCTTGGTCTTGGTCTAGTCCCAGTCCCGTCCCGGTCCTGTACCCGTCTTGGTCTTGGTCTAGTCCCAGTCCTGTCCCATCCTGTACCTGTCTTGGTCTAGTCCCGGTCCTGTCCCGGTCCTGTACCTATCTTGGTCTAGTCCCGGTCCTGTACCTGTCTTGGTCTAGTCCCGGTCCTGTACCTGTGTTGGTCTAGTCCCGGTCCTGTACCTGTGTTGGTCTTGGTCTAGTCCCAGTCCCGTCCCAGTCCTGTCCTGGTCCTGCACCCGTCTTGGTCTTGGTCTAGTCCCAGTCCCGTCCCAGTCCTGTCCTGGTCCTGCACCCGTCTTGGTCCTGCTCTAGTCCCGGTCCTGTACCTGTCTTGGTCTAGTCCCGGTCCTGTACCTGTCTTGGTCTAGTCCCGGTCCTGTACCTGTGTTGGTCCCGGTCCTGTCCCGTCCTGTACCTGTCTTGGTCTTGGTCTAGTCCCAGTCCTGTCCCGGTCCTGTACCTGTCTTGGTCTTGGTCTAGTCCCAGTCCCGTCCCAGTCCTGTCCTGGTCCTGTACCCGTCTTGGTCTTGGTCTAGTCCCAGTCCCGTCCCGGTCCTGTACCCATCTTGGTCTAGTCCCGGTCCTGTACCCGTCTTGGTCTTGGTCCTGTCCAGTCCTGTACCTGTCTTGGTCTTGGTCCTGTCCAGTCCTGTACCTGTCTTGGTCCTGGTCCTGTCCAGTCCTGTACCTGTCTTGGTCCTGTCCAGTCCTGTACCTGTCTTGGTCTTGGTCCTGTCCTGTACCTGTCTTGGTCTTGGTCCTGTCCCGTCCCTGTGTTGGTCTTGGTCTTGGTCTTGGTCCTGTCCTGTACCCGTCTTGGTCTTGGTCCTGTCCTGTCCTGTACCCGTCTTGGTCCTGGTCCTGTCCCTGTCCAGTCCTGTACCTGTCTTGGTCCTGGTCCTGTCCCTGTCCAGTCCTGTACCTGTCTTGGTCTTGGTCCTGTCCCTGTCCCGTCCCGTACCTGTGTTGGTCTTGTAGACCGTGGCGGGGAAGGTTTTGCCTTCGCTGTCCTTGGCGCTCTTCAGCTGTAGGTGAGGGTCTTCGCTGTCGTTGAAATTGTGGCGGAGAATGCGGAACTTCTGTCCCCCCAGCATCACACCGTTCTGGTACATGGCGTCACAGGACGCCTCCAGCCCCTTCATCTCATTAGCCTGTGCACAGGAGAACACACACGAGAACGTCAGGAGAACACACACGAGAACGTCAGGAGAACACACACGAGAACGTCAGGAGAACACACACGAGAACGTCAGGAGAACACACACGAGAACGTCAGGAGAACACACACGAGAACGTCAGGAGAACACACACGAGAATGTCAGGAGAACATCAAGAGAACACACACGAGAACGTCAGGAGAACATCAAGAGAACACACGAGAATGTCAAGAGAACACACACAAACACACAAGAATGTCAGGAGAACACACACGAGAATGTCAGGAGAACACACAGGAGAACGTCAGGAGAACATCAAGAGAACACACGAGAATGTCACAAGAACGTCAGGAGATCGCATGAGAATGCCAGGAGAATGTCACACAGGAGAACGTCAAGAGAACATACATGAGAACATCGAGAGAACATACATGAGAATATCAGGAGAATGCCAGGAGAACACACAGGAATGATACAAGAACACACGTGAGAACATCACGAGTACACACATAAGAATGCAGCAGAACACACATGAGAATGTAAGGAGAACGTCAAGAGAACACACGGAAATGTCACGAGAACACAGGAATGTCACAAGAACGCAGGAGAACGTCACAAGAACACTCAGCAGAACACACACAAGCAGAAGTCAAGAGAACACACAAGAACATCAGGAGAACACACAAGAAGGTCAGGAGAATGGTATGAGAACTGTCAGAACATCACAAGAACACAAACAGGGAGAACACACGCACGAGATCCGTCCGAACGTAGTAGCAGCAGTAGCAGTAGCAGTAGCAGTAGTAGCAGTAGCAGTAGCAGTAGTAGTTGTAGTAGTTGTAGTAGCAGTAGGCAGAAGCCTCACCGTGATGTTGAACCCGTCGCTGTTGGCCCACACAGACGTGCTGTTCCCGATGGCCGCCTTTTGAATGTTTCCACTTCCCTCCAGAGACTTTATGTATGCTTCCCACGACATCCTGCAACAAGGGTCAGAAGAGAGGGTCAGGAGAGAGGGTCAGAAGGGTCAGGAGAGAGGGTCAGAAGGGTCAGGAGAGAGGGTCAGAAGGGTCAGAAGTGTTTCCTTCAGGTAAATACACCGTTACATAAGCGTCCCATTTGAATCATTTTATCTAATAAATGTATGAATGTCACTTGAATCAAAAATTAGTGCAGCATGTGCAGAGTGAGACGTCACAGCCACAGCATGTGCAGAGTGAGACGTCACAGCATGTGCAGAGTGAGACGTCACAGCATGTGCAGAGTGAGACGTCACAGCATGTGCAGAGTGAGACGTCACAGCCACAGCATGTGCAGAGTGAGACGTCACAGCCACAGCATGTGCAGAGTGAGACGTCACCGTCACAGCATGTGCAGAGTGAGACGTCACCGTCACAGCATGTGCAGAGTGAGACGTCACCGTCACAGCATGTGCAGAGTGAGACGTCACCGTCACAGCATGTGCAGAGTGAGACGTCACCGTCACAGCATGTGCAGAGTGAGACGTCACAGCATGTGCAGAGTGAGACGTCACAGCATGTGCAGAGTGAGACGTCACAGCATGTGCAGAGTGAGACGTCACAGCATGTGCAGAGTGAGACGTCACCGTCACAGCATGTGCAGAGTGAGACGTCACCGTCACAGCATGTGCAGAGTGAGACGTCACCGTCACAGCATGTGCAGAGTGAGACGTCACCGTCACAGCATGTGCAGAGTGAGACGTCACCGTCACAGCATGTGCAGAGTGAGACGTCACCGTCACAGCATGTGCAGAGTGAGACGTCACCGTCACAGCATGTGCAGAGTGAGACGTCACCGTCACAGCATGTGCAGAGTGAGACGTCACCGTCACAGCATGTGCAGAGTGAGACCTCTTACTTTCAATAGTTGACCTTTGACCTCTTTTGCATCCATTTTGTTTCTTTTTCATCTCACACATCATCAGCTTCATTTAAAGGTCCTATTTGACAAACGTGTGAGCTTTAAGTCATACTCGAACGCTCCTCAAACACACACTGGAGGTGTGTTTTGTTTCATTCAAATGTTTGAGTCACACTTTATTATTAGTCTGTTACATCTACAAAGCTCAAAATGCTCTGTTCCACCTTGTGATGTCATCAAGTGGTAGTTTAAGTGAACAGCTCCTTTTACCTTTAGTTCAGTCGAGATAAGTGGCAAATCCAGGACTGAAATGATCCAAATGATTCTAGTGAAGGTGGAGTTTAAAAACACAATGGAGCACTTCCTGTATCACCACATGATGACATCACAAGGTGGAACAGAGTGTTTTCAGTTTGAGAGAAGAACTCAGCCCTCAATCTGCAGAGTTAGTGTGTTAAACGTGTGAGAATGAAACTAAACACAGCTCCAGGTCTGAGATGAGGAAACATTAAACAGATCAGAGTCAGACGTGGGGCCCGGGCTCAGCGGCTCACGCTCTTTAAAGTGAAATACTGTGTCTATTTCACAAACAAGTGAAAACAGCCAAACTCATGACCTCTGCGGTGGATCAGAGCGCGACCTGAGCACATCGGCCTCAGAGGTCAGAGGTCAAGTGATGAACGCGCTCTTGTTTTAGTTGGAGAAACGACACAGGAGGAGGATGTGATGAGGCGGGTGCAGCGGTGAAGAAACTCACACTCTGGAACTCTGTTAGTAATGTTCTTATGATTTACAGACGCAAGAGTGAAATAAAGACCCCAGGATCATGTAGAGGGTTAATACGAACATTTAAGACCAAAATGAGTCTGACACAGACAGAGAGAGGACAGTTTATACACAGAAAAAAATGGAGCAGGAAGTGCGCCCATGATCACTTCCTGTTTGGAACGCGGTGCTACATATAAACAGTCTATGCTAACAGGGTAGCCGTGTCCTTCACGTACAGTCTATAGTCAGAACATGTTCTCCCTGTGACTGGCAGAGTGGTTACCCTGTTGAGATATTTGTGGGACTTTCAGACATGTTTGAACCTGAACAGCTGACGTCACGATTCTATGATCTCAGAATGTTTCAAAGTAAGACCAGGACTGAACCGGGACTAGACCGGGACTGGACCGGGACTGGACCGGGACTGGACCGGGACTGGACCGGGACTGGACCGGGACTGGACCGGGACTGGACCGGGACGGGACCGGGACGAGACCAGGACGAGACCAGGACGAGACCAGGACTAGACAAGAACTAGACAAGAACTAGACAAGAACTAGACTCCCTGTGTCTGTGTAGAGTTTGCGTGTTCTCTCTGTGTCTGTGTGTCACTCAGAGACACCGGAGGACGGGTCAAATACAGGTTTAACCTAGAGACACCGGAGGACGGGTCAAATACAGAGGACACATTTTGAAGGATCACTGAAGTTTACCTTAACCTTACAAATCCAAATAAAAGGCCAAGAGTCTAACCCACAGCCTCCTGGTGCCTGTTCCTTACACTGGGCCTGTTGATGCTGCTGATGTCATTCTTTGGGCGTGTGATGCTAACTGAAAGCACTACTCAGTCTGAAGCTGTTAAAACTCTAAAGTCTAACTGGAGTTATTTTAACACAATCTGACCAAAAAGAGCTGATTTATCTGAACTACACCAGGTGATTTGTGCTGTTAAACAAGTCCCTCTGTAATGACATCACAGTCACACGCTAGCATTAGCATTAGCCAACAGTTTTTCAGTGAGTCTCATCTTTTTGTGTAAAATCAAACTCTAAACAAGACCATGAGATCGGACTGAACATGAGCTCTTTAAATCACTTTGGGATTTTTTTTCAGACTTTGATCTTAAAACGTTTTTGTGAGTGTTTGTGTGCACTGGGTCACCATGGTAACTGCAGAACATTCCAGCATAGACATACATGTAGTGATGTCACTGTCACGCCTGCAGGTCAGGTGTTCATGCACAGGAGCTTTTATTTGCATAGTTTAGGCTCTACTAACTTAGACTGACTAACCCAGGGTTTCAGAAGGGCCTAAGCTAAATGGAAATATGAAAAAGTCCAACTCAAAATGTCGCCTTAAACAGGAAGTGGAAACACGCTCGTCTGACAGACTCGAGACCTGAACATTCACTTCTGTTTAACTCAGACGATAGTTTTTCATTTGGCTCAAACTGGACGAGTCAAGGAGTACACATAAAAAACAAAACAACGCAGGAGGCGCAGTACCAAACGCAGTATATGTGCAGTACTCCGTGTAGTACATGTGCTCCGTGTAGTACGTGTAGTCCGTGTAGTACATGTAGTCCGTGTAGTACTCGGTGCAGTAAAAGTACTCGGTGCAGTGAGGGCGGTTGAAGGCGGAAGAGCAGAATGAGGAAGCGGCCCTGCCCTGCTGCGTGTGACTCTGACTTTGAGCTCACAGTTTGGAGGTTTTTGTCTTTTCAGATCTCTGTTTGTGGAGCTGCAGGTGAGGAGCTCTCAGAGGGTTAAACTCCAGGTGTGGAGGCTGTGTGACCTCTGTGTGTGTGTGTGTGCGCACGTGCACACCCTCTCAGCGTGTGTGTATGTGTGTGTATGTGTGTGCATCTTACCTGACCAGGTGAGTCTCAGAGCAGAAGCAGAATGTGGCACAAGTGAGAGGAGCAGGAAGAACAGGCAGTTTTTATAAAGCACAGCCACTCCCAGCCCCCAGGAGCTAAACCCTCCCCCGAGATCCTCCCCAACACCAAAACCAGCTCTGAACCAGGTCTAGACCAGGACTACGCCCGCCCAAACCTGCTCTGCTCAGGGGGAGGGGCCACGGGGGAGGAGCCACAGAGACCAGGAAGTGAACCAGGAAGAGCAACAGGCCTGGGCGAGTCATACAAGGAAAAGACCAGAGCAGCAAAACTCAAACTGCACTACTCTACTTTCTGTGTACTAGTACCTGTATTTACCAGTACTAGTACTAGGAGGCAGAGCTGAAAGCGTAGGAGTAGTACTGTAGAGTACTTTCAAACATCACTGACTTGAATCTCCTTTTTATCATGAAACAATAGTGGTTCAACAGTGAGTTTAAAATCACAAAACTCATAGACACAAAATGGCTGCTCTTCCTGTGTGAAACCAGCCCCAACGTGAGTCTGAAGTACTGCATCAGTATGTGAAGTACTGCATCAGTATGTGAAGTACTGCATCGGTATGTGAAGTACTGCATCGGTATGTGAAGTACTGCATCGGTATGTGGAGTACTGCATCGGTATGTGAAGTACTGCATCGGTATGTGAAGTACTGCATCGGTATGAGAAGTACTGCATCAGTATGAGAAGTACTGCATCAGTATGTGAAGTACTGCATCAGTATGAGAAGTACTGCATCAGTATGAGAAGTACTGCATCAGTATGTGAAGTACTGCATCGGTATGTGGAGTACTGCATCAGTATGTGTAGTAGTACAACTGCTGCAGTAACAGCAGTGGCAGTAGTACTGGTGCAGTAGTTGTTGAAGTAGTGCAGTAGTTGCAGTACTTCCTCTCCAGACGCAGAGGAAGTGGTCTGTGGTTGTTCCTGTAACTGAACTCAAGAAGATGAAGATGAAACATCTACACCAGACCTGGACTAAACCAGGACTAAACCTGGACTAAACCTGGACTAGACCTGGACTGAACCAGGACTAAACCTGGACTAAACCAGGACTGAACCTGGACTGAACCAGGACTGAACCTGGACTGAACCTGGACTGAGCCTGGACTAAACCAGGACTAAACCTGGACTAAACCAGGACTGAACCTGGACTAGACCTGGACTAAACCTGGACTAGACCTGGACTGAACCAGGACTAAACCTGGACTAAACCAGGACTGAACCTGGACTGAACCAGGACTGAACCTGGACTGAACCTGGACTGAACCTGGACTGAGCCTGGACTAAACCAGGAATAAACCTGGACTAAACCAGGACTGAACCTGGACTAGACCTGGACTAAACCTGGACTAGACCTGGACTGAACCAGGACTAAACCTGGACTAAACCAGGACTGAACCTGGACTGAACCAGGACTGAACCTGGACTGAACCTGGACTGAGCCTGGACTAAACCAGGACTAAACCAGGACTAAACCTGGACTAAACCAGGACTGAACCTGGACTGAACCAGGACTGAACCTGGACTGAACCTGGACTGAACCTGGACTGAACCTGGACTAAACCTGGACTGAACCAGGACTAAACCAGGACTGAACCTGGACTGAACCTGGACTGAACCTGGACTGAACCTGGACTGAACCTGGACTGAACCAGGACTGAACCTGGACTGAACCTGGACTAAACCTGGACTGAACAGGACTAAACCAGGACTGAGTCTGGACTAAACCAGGACTGAACCAGGACTGAACCTGGACTAAACCTGGACTGAACCTGGACTGAACCTGGACTGAACCTGGACTAAACCTGGACTAAACCTGGACTAAACCTGGACTAAACCTGGACTAAACCTGGACTAAACCTGGACTAAACCTGGACTAAACCTGGACTGAAGGTCTATAGTACATTATGAACAGTGGAACAGGTTTAGACCTGCTCTGGAATCTGGAGCCTCTGCAGAAAAAACAAAACTCTCTGGTGTTTTATAAATGTTTTTTTTTTCCCTGATCAATTCTGTTTTTCTCCAACCACAACACGACATGTGGGAGGGCATCTGACACAACACGACATGTGGGAGGGCATCTGACACAACGCGACATGTGGGAGGGCATCCGACACAACGCGACATGTGGGAGGGCATCCGACACAACGCGACATGTGGGAGGGCATCTGACACAACGCGACATGTGGGAGGGCATCTGACACAACGCGACATGTGGGAGGGCATCCGACACAACGCGACATGTGGGAGGGCATCCGACACAACGCGACATGTGGGAGGGCATCTGATGCACAGAGGTCTAATCTCTCACCGTGTGCACACACTCACCTAAAGGATCATTAGGACCTGTTCAGTTTCTCCTTAATGTAATTATCTAATCGACCAATCACAGGGCAGATGCTTCATTTAGGGGCGTGGTCCTGGTCAATCTCCAAACTCCAAACTGAATGTCAGAATGAGACAGAAAAGTGATTTAAGACATTTGGAGCGTGGCCTGGCTGTTGGTGCCAGACGGTCTGAGTATTTCACAATCTGCTCAGTTACTGGGATTTTCACGCACAACCATTTCTAGGGTTTACAAAGAATAGAGTGAAAAGGGGAAAACATCCAGTATGTGGCAGTCCTGTGGGCGAGGAGGTCAGAGGAGAATGGGCCGAGTGATTCAAGCTGATAGAAGAGCAACGTTGACTGAAATAACCACTCGTTACAACCGAGGATGCAGCAAAGCATTTGTGAAGCCACAACACACACAACCTTGAGGCGGATGGGCTACAACAGCAGAAGACTCCACCGGGCACCACTCATCTCCACCACAAATAGGAAAAAGAGGCTACAATTTGCACGAGCTCAACAAAATTGGACAGTTGAAGACTGGAAAACTGTCGCCTGGTCTGATGAGTCTGGATTTCTGTTGAGACTTTCAAATGGTAGAGTCAGAATTTGTCGTAAACAGAATGAGAACATGGATCCATCAGGCCTTGTTCCACTGTGCAGGTGGTGGTGGTGGTGTAATGGTGTGGGGGATGTTTTCTTGGCACACTTTAGGTCCCTTAGTGCCACTTGGGCATCGTTTAAATGCCACGGGCGACCTGGACATTGTTTCTGACCATGTCCATCCCTTCATGACCACCATGTGCCGTCCTCCTCCTCTACGTCCAGCAGGATAATGCTCCATGTCATAAAGCTCAGATAATTTCAAATTGTTTTCTTGAACATGACACTGAGTTCACTGAACTACACTGGCCCCACAGTCTCCAGATCTCACTTAGTCTGGTGTTCATCATAATCCTTCAGGTGAGTGTGTTTACCTGAACGAATACTGTCGTGGAGCGGAGTGATGCAGATGTGTGTGGTGAGTCCTGATTTAGTCCTGGTTTAGACCTGGTTTAGATCCAGTTTAGACCTGGTTTAGTCCCGGTTTAGACCCGGTTTAGTCCTAGATTAGTCCTGGTTTAGACCCAGTTTAGTCCTAGTTTAGTCCCAGTTTAGTCCTGGTTTAGTCCCGGTTTAGTCCCAGTTTAGTCCCGGTTTAGTCCCAGTTTAGTCCCGGTTTAGTCCCAGTTTAGTCCTAGTTTAGTCCCGGTTTAGTCCATTCACCTGGGGGGCGGGGCTTGGCTGACCTCTGACCCCAGGACTTGAATTCCAGAGTTAGCGGTGGAGCGGGTTGGGACCAGTCGTTAGCACAGAGCTAACGCCTCAGGCTACACAAAAGTGAGACTGAAAAATGAGACCGAGCACTTTCACCTCAGGATAAGTACTGCAGTATTTATCAGTGCAGTAATAAATACTGCAGTATTTATCACTGCAGTAATAAGTACTGCAGTATTTATCAGTGCAGTAATAAATACTGCAGTATTTATCACTGCAGTAATAAGTACTGCAGTATTTATCAGTGCAGTAATAAATACTGCAGTATTTATCACTGCAGTAATAAAGACTGCAGTATTTATCACTGCAGTAATAAAGACTGCAGTATTTATCACTACAGTAATAAATACTGCAGTAGTAGTAATAGTATTAGGACTAGTAGTATGAGTACAGCAGTATTTGATACAAGTGCAGCAGTATTTGATACAAGTACAGCAGTATTTGAGTTGTAAAAATATATTTTTTGTGCTGATGCAGAGTTCTATAAAAAAGTAGCAGTAGTTGCAGTAGTAGTAATTGCAGTAGTAGTAGTAGTTGTAGTAGTACAGGGCCTTTGCCTCGGCTCATCTCCTTATAAGGTCAGCACTCTCTCACTTCCTGTTTCCTTAAAAGGGCATTAGTTCATCTGTGAGCACTTCCTGTCAGCGGCAGGAAAAGGCGGAACCAAACAGGTTCAAACAAATCCACTGTTCAAAGATCTAAACCAGGACTAAACCGGGTCTAAACCAGGTCTAAACCAGGACTAAACCGGGACTAAACCGGGACTAAACCAGGTCTAACCCAAAACTAAACCAGGTCTAAACCAGGACTGAACCAGGACTAAACCAAGACTGAACCAGGTCTAAACCAGGACTGAACCAGATCTAAACCAGGACTAAACCAGGAGTAAACCAGGTCTAACCCAAAACTAAACCAGGAATAAACCAGGTCTAAACCAGGACTAAACCAGGTCTAAACCAGGACTGAACCAAGCCTGAATCAGGTCTAAACCAGGACTTTCTCGTAGCAGTCAGTGTTGAGCTGTAACTCAAAACATGTTCAGAATACTCATGTCCATGTACTCGGAGTACAGTTACTTAAATACATGGCTGTATTTGATGTCATTTGGGTTAAACTGTTCCATATTAGAAATACACAGTATTTTGCTGTACAGTAGTAGTATTTTGCTATAGTAGCAGTAGTAGTTCTTTGCTGTACAGTCTTGTACTTTTTCACACATTCAGGGTGTTGGTAACACTTCCTGTTTACGACTTCCTCCTGATGAAAACACCCAGACAGGCCAGATGCAGTACTACTGCAGTAATATTACTGCAGTGACAGTACTATTACCGTAACAGTACTTGTGCAGTGACAGTATTTGTAGTAATAGTAGTATTAGCATTACTTGCAGTATTAGTAGTTCTTGTAGTAGTAGTTCTTGTAGTACAGAAACGTGGAAACTATATAAGACTGAGTACTTCTTTAATGATTTATTCGCAACAGAAACACTGTACATTTTCAGAACAGAAATGTGGCAGTTTAACGAGCCAATCAGAGCACAGCAGGAGGAGGGCTTAGCCAATCAGAGAGCAGCCTGAGCAGTGCACCCGCATGTTCCACCAATCAGACGCAGGGCCTGGTTTCATTCACAGTTTCACTAATAACACAGTATTTACATTTTATATTAAAATACTACACAGAACTAAACCAGGTCTAAACCAGGTCTAAACCAGGTCTAAACCAGGTCTAAACCAGGTCTAAACCAGGTCTAAACCAGGTCTAAACCAGGTCTAAACCAGGTCTAAACCAGGACTAAACCAGGTCTAAACCAGGTCTAAACCAGGTCTAAACCAGGTCTAAACCAGGTCTAAACCAGGTCTAAACCAGGTCTAAACCAGGTCTAAACCAGGTCTAAACCAGGTCTAAACCAGGTCTTTCCGTTGGTCACTTTCAATAATAACCAAGTGCTTGAAATTAAAAAGTGCTTGTTCATCCCTTTGCGTCTGATTGGTTGTCT
This sequence comes from Periophthalmus magnuspinnatus, assembly GCF_009829125.3. NCBI lineage: Eukaryota > Metazoa > Chordata > Actinopteri > Gobiiformes > Gobiidae > Periophthalmus > Periophthalmus magnuspinnatus. Next base: position 125,678 of record NC_047143.1, on the reverse strand, counting down.
GACGCTTTAAGGTGGGGCTTACTGCTCATTCTCTGCTCAGATTGGCCGATACTTCTGATGTTCATGAACCACCACCACCTGCCGCTTTGGCCGAAGTCTACTGTGCTCAAAGAGTCCAGACCAGAGTCCAGACCAGAGTCCAGACCAGAGTCCAGACCAGAGTCCAGACCAGAGTCCAGACCAGAGTCCAGACCTGCTGTGTGGTGTGTTGTTGTGGACAGAGGTTCTCAGAGGTTCTTGTAGTGAGATGCACCTGAAGAATGTGCTGGATCAGATAACACTCCAAATATCGATTCAGTCGATATCCTGACGATCAGGATAAAATAGTATCCCGACGGTCACATGGTACCCTGACGGTCACATGGTACCCTGACGGTCACATGGTACCCTGACGGTCACATGGTACCCTGACAGTCACATGGTACCCTGACGGTCAAATGAACTGGTCATATTTGGTCTCGGTGTTTGGATTGAACCACAGAACTTCTTTGTTGTGTATTTGAGATAAAGAACATCCACATATCTACACATGTGGGTCAGTTCTATGGATCATAGTATCGTATCAGTATCAGTATCATGATATCGTAAGAGAAAAGGCTGGGCAAAGGCCTGTCTGCATTTGAGGCCAGAGATGTGACAGATGTTCAGAATCTTATCTACAGTCGTGTATTTGGAGCAGAGTTTGTAGTACTGTCGTGTATTTGGAGCAGAGTTTGTAGTACTGTCGTGTATTTGGAGCAGAGTTTGTAGTACTGTCGTGTATTTGGAGCAGAGTTTGTAGTACTGTCGTGTATTTGGAGCAGAGTTTGTAGTACTGTCGTGTATTTGGAGCAGAGTTTGTAGTACTGTCGTGTATTTGGAGCAGAGTTTGTAGTACTGTCGTGTATTTGGAGCAGAGTTTGTAGTACTGCCGTGTGTCGGTCGCGTGTCGGTCGCGTGTCGGTCGCGTGTCGGTCGCGTGTCGGTCGCGTGTCGGTCGCGTGTCGGTCGCGTGTCGGTCGCGTGTCGGTCGCGTGTCGGTCGCGTGTCGGTCGCGCGTCGGTCGTGTATTTGGAGCAGAGTTCGTAGTACATTGTGTACTCGTGTCTAGCGGTCCAGGACATATTTCTTGTAGAGGCGGTTCATTTGCTCGAGGAAGATGAAGGTGAGGACGGTGTGCGGGCCGAGCCGGGCGTAGTACGGAGTGAAGCCTTTCCACAGAGAGAAGAAGCCCTCCTTCCCCACGACTCGGACCAGAACATCCTACAAGAGACAAAGACCGGGTCAAGACCGGAACATCCTACAAGAGACAAAGACCGGGTCAAGACCGGGTCAAGACCGGGTCTAGACCGGGTCTGTGGACACACTCACCAGTCCGTTCTTGTACTCTGGTTTCCCGTCGATCATCTTCATGTTTTGGATCCTGCAAAGAGACGGGTTAGATCTGAGTCAGGACTAAAGCATGGACCAGACCTGAGACTAGAGACCTGAGACCTGAGACCAGAGACCAGAGACCAGAGACCAGAGACCTGAGACCTGAGACCTGAGACCTGAGACCTGAGACCTGAGACCTGAGACCTGAGACCTGAGACTAGACACCTGGGACTAGACACCTGGGACTAGACACCTGGGACTAGACACCTGGGACTAGACACCTGGGACTAGACACCTGGGACTAGACTGACTGACTGAACCAGAACTGAGCCAGAACTAAACATGGACTAAACGTGGACTAAACCAGGACTAAAGCTGAGACTGAAACCAGGTCTAAACCAGGCCACAGAGGCCTCACACCGGGTCCCAGTTTGGGTCCGGGCTTGGGTCCGGGCTTGGGTCCAGACCTGGTCTTGACGATGTCCACGGGCATGGAGGCGGCGGTCGTGACGAGGCCGCTGATCATACTGGCACAGAAGTGGCACAGGATGTCATCGCCGAAGTACCCTGAGACAGACAGAAGAGGGCGTCAGACTCACAATCAGCAGTTTGTTTTTTCTATGGAGCGCAACACTGAGCGCCCCCTGGAAGTACATGACCTGTGACCCCAGTGTGACCCCAGTGTGACCCCAGTGTAGCACAATTAGCAAATCACAAAGGCTGCAGTTTTTGGAGTGACTGTCACTCCCCAATGTGAGTCAGACATGAAACACACAGGGACAAACTCCAGGGAGCAGTCTGTATGTTTGAACGAAATGTCCTCATGGGTCAGGTCAGAGTTCATGGTGTCGTCAGGTCAGAGTTCACTGGTGTCGTCAGGTCAGAGTTCACTGGTGTCGTCAGGTCAGAGTTCACTGGTGTCGTCAGGTCAGAGTTCATGGTGGTGTCGTCAGGTCAGAGTTCATGGTGGTGTCGTCAGGTCAGAGTTCATGGTGGTGTCGTCAGGTCAGAGTTCATGGTGGTGTCGTCAGGTCAGAGTTCACTGGTGTCGTCAGGTCAGAGTTCACTGGTGTCGTCAGGTCAGAGTTCACTGGTGTGTCAGGTCAGAGTTCACTGGTGTGTCAGGTCAGAGTTCACGGTGTGTCAGGTCAGAGTTCATGGTGTCGTCAGGTCAGAGTTCATGGTGGTGTCGTCAGGTCAGAGTTCACGGTGTGTCAGGTCAGAGTTCACTGGTGTGTCAGGTCAGAGTTCACTGGTGTCGTCAGGTCAGAGTTCACGGTGTGTCAGGTCAGAGTTCACGGTGTGTCAGGTCAGAGTTCAAGGTGTGTCAGGTCAGAGTTCACGGTAGATTTTGTCAGTTCTTTTCGACATGTTTAAAATGTTAACTTTGAATATTTTTCTTAAAACACAAATCTGATCTGAATCACCCGTGACCTTTGACCTGTGACTGACCTGAGTCGAGCAGAGCCTGTTTGGACTGAGAGTAGGAGGCGAGCTGCGCCGCGTTCACCACCAGCGCCCGAGCCATCGTGGGGACACAGCCCTGGAACACACACACATCTGTATGTGTGTATATAAACAGTCTAACACACACATGTGCGTATATGTATATACATACACTCTTAAACACACACACATACACATGAACACACACACATCTATATGTGTGTATATAAACAGTCTAACACACACATGTGCGTATATGTATATACATACACTCTTAAACACACACACACATCTGTATGTGTGTATATAAACAGTCTAACACACACACGTGTGTATATGTACACACACACATGTGCGTATATGTACATACATACACTCTTAAACACACACATACACATGAACACACACTCACCCTCCACATGGTGGTGACTCCTTCTTCTCGGGTGATTCGAGCCAAAGCGTTAAAGACGTTTGTGTAACCTCTCCTCTCCTGCAGGGGGAGCCTGTGGACACAGCTCTTATTAGACCTGTTTCCTGTCCACACTCTGTGTGTGTTTTATATTTTTATTATAATCTGTGAGCATCTGACTCATGTGAGGCTCTCATTGGTCACCGTCATTTACAGACCAACACTTCTCTGGCCTCAGTTTGGAGCGCCGCTCCACGGGCCTGATTCATGAACGTTTTATTTTAAAAACTTCCACTTTTAGAAGACGTGAACTAAGAGTCAAGACAGACTCTCAAACAATTATTAAACGAGAACTGAGCCGGAGCAGACGTCCACAAACACCACCTTCATTTACATCTCATTTACATAATCATGAATATTCACTAAGAAACTCAACGTATGGACTGAGCCTGAGACAGGAAGTGAAGAGGAGTGTGCACAGGACTAAAGAGGACTAAAGAGGACTAAACAGGACTAAACAGAAACAGGACTAAAGAGGACTAAAGAGGACTAAACAGAAACAGGACTAAAGAGGACTAAAACAGGACTAAAGAGGACTAAACAGGACTAAACAGAAACAGGACTAAAGAGGACTAAACCAGGACTAAACCAGGACTAAACCAGGACTAAACCAGGACTAAACCAGGACTAAACCAGGACTAAACAGGACTAAAGAGGACTAAAGAGGACTAAACCAGGACTAAACCAGGTCTCACCGTCCGTCTGCAGTCATCCTGATGAGGGCGACCTCGGCTGGAGTCCCCACAAAAGCCCCGATGGCTCCCGCCGTCATCCCAATGCCCGCCTGCAGGGGGAAACACAGCTCAGTACACCAAAGCCGTCAGGAGAGACAGGACGAAGAGGACGAGCCTCGACCCGAAAGGATTCAACTCTCAGTAATGTTTGGACCAGTGCGCCCTCTGCTGGAGCTGAGGCGCACACACACAGACACCTCCCCACAGACACCCACACACACACACCCACACACACACACACACCCACCCCCCCCCACCCACACACACACACACACACACACACACACAGACACACACAGACACACACACAGACCAGGCTCTCTACGCCCTCTGCTGGAGCTGAGGGGCACATACACACACAGACACACACCCACACACCCACGTGTGTCAGATTATGTCAAATGCTCTCCCCGTGTGTCAGATTATGTCAGATGCCCTCCCCGTGCGTCAGATTATGTCAGATGCCCTCCCCGTGCGTCAGATTATGTCAGATGCCCTCCCCGTGCGTCAGATTATGTCAGATGCCCTCCCCGTGTGTCCAACCTTGAGAAAGAAGTTAGGAGGGCGTCCGTCGGCAGAGGTCATCTTCTCAAACAGAATGGTGTAGATGCCGAGGCGTGTGGTGGTGTAGGTGGCCTGTCTGAGGAGCCCAGCGGAGAGACTGAGGAGCACAGAGAACGAGACTGACACAGGTACACAGGATCTGACCCCCTCTGACCTCATATGACCCCCTCTGACCTCATATGACCCCCTCTGACCTCATATGACCCCCTCTGACCTCATATAGACCCCCTCTGACCACATATAGACCCCCTCTGACCTCATATAGACCCCCTCTGACCACATATAGACCCCCTCTGACCACATATAGACCCCCTCTGACCACATATAGACCCCCTCTGACCTCATATAGACCCCCTCTGACCCCCTCGTTCTTCAGGATGGACATCAGACAGTGGACCCTCTGACCCCTCTTACCCCGTGTAAACCCCTCTGACCCCCTCGTTCTTCAGGATGGACATCAGACAGTGGAAGCTGGTCTTATATTCTCGGGCTTTGGTTCCTTGTCCGGCCAACTGCATCCGATTCTTCACCAGGTCCAGAGGCTGAACGAATACTGTGGCTCCCATCCTGAAAGTACACAGATACTTCAAATACTGCAAATACTACTGCACAAACACTGTGGCTCCCATCCTGAAAGTACACAGATACTTCAAATACTGCAAATACTACTGCAAATACTACTGCACAAACACTGTGGCTCCCATCCTGAAAGTACACAGATACTTCTGAAAATCCTACTGCTGAATGAGTCTGATTGGATGTGTTCTTTTTAGGGGAGTACTGCAGTATATGAAAGTACTGCAGAATGAAGTATTTGTGGTATTTAAAGTACTGCAGTGGTACTGTGGGTCTCACAGGATAAAGACCCTGAGCTCAGAGGAATTTAACCTGATTTCAACATGACTGGACTTTACACTGAACAGATAAGACCCAGTTTAGTCCAGGTTTAGTCCAGGTTCAGTCCAGGTTCAGTCCAGGTTCAGTCCAGGTTTAGTCCAGGTTCAGTCCAGGTTCAGTCCAGGTTTAGTCCTGGTTTAGTCTTGGATAAGACCTGGTTTAGTCCAGGTTTAGTCCAGGTTTAGTCCTGGTTTAGTCCAGGTTTAGTCCAGGTTTAGTCCAGGTTCAGTCCAGGTTCAGTCCAGGTTCAGTCCAGGTTCAGTCCAGGTTTAGTCCAGGTTCAGTCCAGGTTCAGTCCAGGTTTAGTCCTGGTTTAGTCTTGGATAAGACCTGGTTTAGTCCAGGTTTAGTCCAGGTTTAGTCCTGGTTTAGTCCAGGTTTAGTCCAGGTTTAGTCCAGGTTTAGTCCAGGTTTAGTCCAGGTTTAGTCCTGGTTTAGTCCTGGTTTAGTCCTACTCCCTCCCACATTTTGAGGTGTGTCAGATGCCCTGCCAGTATTTTTGATAAACACATTATAGACACAGACTCTGACTCAGGGAAGACTTCACCTTTGCCCTTTAACCACAGGGTCACAGGTTAAGATACCACAACAAACAGACGAGTCCTCCACCTGTCGCCTGTCCCACCTGCCCCACCTGTCCCACCTGCCACCTGTCCCACCTGTCAGAATACATTCAAACACGTCCCTCTGTCAATAATTATGCACAAAGACATGTGTCAGAGGACTGGACTGGGACTGGATTATCCAGGCTAAGCACACTTTAGAGCTGTTTTACCCCGTCTGTGCCCCCTCAGGCCCGTGTCTCTTTGACCCCGGGTCTGGTCGCTCTTCTCCGGGTGTTTCAGGTTCTACAGACGCTTTAAATAGATGTTTTTGACCTTAAAAACTCCGTGACCGCTGGAGCTTTAGCCTCGGAGCTAACGGGGAGCTAACGGGGAGCTAACACGGAGCTAGCAGCGGCGCTTACCCGGCCAGTCCCCCGAACAGGAACTTAATGGCTTTGGGGGAGGTCTTGGGCTTGGTGTCGGCCATGGCGGCGTGTGTGCGGGGGCGCGGGGCTGCGGAGGGTCCGACCCAAAGCTCGGTTCGGTGCGGGGCTCGGTGCGGAGCAGAACCCGGGGGATGGAGCAGGTTTCACCCCGAGAAGAGCAGCTGCAGCCGGGGCAAGGTGACTTCACAGCAGCGGACACCCGGAGCTGTTCTGAGCCAATCAGAGGTCGAGCAGGAGCCGAGCGGCCAATCACAGAGCGGGAGGGCTGTGACGTCAGGGGGCGGATGGTTTGGTGCGTTCAAGGACCGGGAGTTTCTGCGGAACATTAGTTTTTATAATCCACGTTTGACCCGCAGAAAGAATATTTTAAAAGTATTTATGAAACAGAGGCGGAACCGAGTCAAGTGTTTGGCCTCAGGTCCGAGTCAAGTCCCAGGTCACAGACAGACCAGTCCAAATCGAGTCCAAGTCCTCTGCTTTGAACTTCAGGTCATTTCAACCGAAGCACTGATTATAACTACGTTTGAAGAGTCACGTGACAAATACCATCGTGTCACGGTGCGATATTTACTGCGATGTTTGGAGACTGAAACAGAAGTGTGAATGTGCTCTTTGACCTTTGACCGTCTTGACCTCAGTGTGAATCCTCACCGTCATCATCCAAATACTGATCTCATCATGACAGGTCTGCGGTGTCAGATACAAGGGCCACATTAACAAAATGGCTGCTCTCAAAGGAGCAGGTGTAAAATCTAACACATTTTTAACTTGTTCATTAACTGTTTCTGTGTTTATTTCTTACTCAAGCTACAAATATTGTATATGCATTTGCCTAGATGTAAAAATATGACTGTGTAACTGTTTATCTCCTGAGATTTTAAGACATCGTACCTTTTAATTTACCCTGTCGAGGGCCACATAAAATGATGTGGCCGGCCACATTTGGTCCTCGGGCCTTGAGTTTGACACAGTGTTCCCCTGTGTTTGATACTGGGCCAGTGCAGTGTGATGCACTTTAGAGTGACCGGGTCAGGGTCACAGTGAGACCTCTGACCTGGTCTGGACCCACTGGACCCTCAGACCGGGCCATGATCCTGGTCTGGACCCACTGGACCCTTAGACCGGGCCATGATCCTGGTCTGGACCCACTGGACACTCTGACCTGGTCTGGTTATGATCCTGGTCTGGCCTGGTTATGATCCTGGTCTGGTCTGGTTATGATCCTGGTCTGGTTATGATCCTGGTCTGGTCTGGTTATGATCCTGGTCTGGTTATGATCCTGGTCTGGTCTGGTTATGATCCTGGTCTGGTTATGATCCGGGTCTGGTCTGGTTATGATCCTGGTCTGGTCTGGTTATGATCCTGGTCTGGTCTGGTTATGATCCGGGTCTGGTCTGGTTATGATCCGGGTCTGGTCTGGTTATGATCCGGGTCTGGTCTGGTTATGATCCGGGTCTGGACATGTGTGAGGTTCATAATCTGACTCTGATATTTTTAGATCCAAATGTTGTTGTTAAATTTAGACTCAGAAAGGACACGTCCAAAGGGCAAAGGTAAGGAGCTAGGAGACGAGGGGACAGGGGACAAGGAAACAAGGGACGAGGGGACAAGGAGATGAGGGGACAAGGAGACGAGGGGACAAGGAGACGAGGGGACAGGGGACAAGGGGATGAGGAGACAAGGAGATGAGGGGACAAGGAGACGAGGGGACGGGACGAGGAGAAGGCAGGATAAGGAGACGAGGGGACAGGGGATGAGAAGACAAGGAACAAAGGGGACAGAAGATGAAGAGAAGAGGGGACGGGGGAACAAGGGACAAGGGGACAAGAGACACGGAGATGAGGGGACGAGGAGACGAGGGATGAGAGGACGAGGGGTCAAGGAGACGAGGAGAAGACGGGGCGAGGAGACGAGAGGACGAGGGGACAACTGCTCCTCTGCAAACAGAACCACAAACCCTTGGATCTGTGGACACACACTGAGCTGAGACTTTAGACCAGGGGTGTCAATCATGTGGCCCGGGGGCCGGATCCAGCCCGCCTACTGACCTGATCCGGCCCTCAGCTGATTTATAATAAAAATAAACAGCACAAATTTAATTTAATTTTTTCATAAATCGTAATTTTTAAGGCTCATAAAAAATGTAGATAAATATACTATTTACTTATTTACCCATTTTTATTTTTGCTGGTCAGGATCAGAGGGTCAGAGGGTTAGAGTCAGAGGGTTAGAGGGTCAGAGGGTTAGAGGGTCAGAGTCAGGGGGTCAGAGTCAGAGGGTTAGAGTCAGAGGGTTAGAGTCAGAGGGTCAGAGTCAGAGGGTTAGAGGGTCAGAGTCAGAGAGTCAGAGGGTCAGAGTTAGAGGGTCAGAGTCAGAGGGTTAGAGGGTCAGAGGGTCAGAGTCAGGGGGTCAGAGTCAGAGGGTTAGAGTCAGAGGGTCAGAGTCAGAGGGTCAGAGGGTTAGAGGGTCAGAGTCAGAGAGTCAGAGGGTTAGAGGGTCAGAGTTAGAGGGTCAGAGTCAGAGGGTTAGAGGGTCAGAGTCAGAGGGTCAGAGTCAGAGGGTCAGAGTCAGAGGGTTAGAGGGTCAGAGTCAGAGGGTCAGAGTCAGAGGGTTAGAGTCAGAGGGTCAGAGGGTCAGAGTCAGAGGGTTAGAGGGTCAGAGTCAGAGGGTTAGAGGGTCAGAGTCAGAGGGTCAGAGTCAGAGGGTTAGAGTCAGAGGGTCAGAGTCAGAGGGTCAGAGTCAGAGGGTTAGAGAGTCAGAGGGTCAGAGTCAGAGGGTTAGAGAGTCAGAGGGTTAGAGGGTCAGAGTCAGAGGGTTAGAGGGTCAGAGTCAGAGGGTCAGAGTCAGAGGGTTAGAGTCAGAGGGTCAGAGTCAGAGGGTCAGAGTCAGAGGGTTAGAGGGTCAGAGTCTGAGGGTTAGAGGGTCAGAGTTAGAGGGTCAGAGTCAGAGAGTCAGAGTCAGAGGGTTAGAGGGTCAGAGTCTGAGGGTTAGAGGGTCAGAGTCAGAGGGTCAGAGTCAGAGGGTTAGAGGGTCAGAGTCTGAGGGTTAGAGGGTCAGAGTCAGAGGGTCAGAGTCAGAGGGTCAGAGTCAAAGGGTCAGAGTCAAAGGGTCAGAGTACTGAATCTGATACAGGAAGTGTATCAGATTCAGTCTCGACTGAACTAAAGGTAAAAGGAGGAGTTAACATGAAAACTACCACTTGATGACATCACAAGGTGGAACAGAGTGTTTTGATCTTTGTAGATGTAACAGACGAATAAACATGTGAATGAAACAAACACAGCTCCAGTGTTTGAGGAGGAACATGGAGCTCAGTCTGTTTATATTTCACCCTCAGATCCTCAGAGGCTCCTCCTCTGCTCTGTGTGGAGTTTGTGTGTTCTCTCTGTGTCTGTGTGGAGTTTGTTCTCTCTGTGTCTGTGTGGAGTTTGTGTGTTCTCTCTGTGTCTGTGTGGAGTTTGTTCTCTCTGTGTCTGTGTGGAGTTTGTGTGTTCTCTCTGTGTCTGTGTGGAGTTTGTGTGTTCTCTCTGTGTCTGTGTGGAGTTTGTGTGTTCTCTCTGTGTCTGTGTGGAGTTTGTGTGTTCTCTCTGTGTCTGTGTGGAGTTTGTGTGTTCTCTCTGTGTCTGTGTGGAGTTTGTGTGTTCTCTCTGTGTCTGTGTGGAGTTTGTGTGTTCTGCCTGTGTCTGTGTGGAGTTTGTTCTCTCTGTGTCTGTGTGGAGTTTGTTCTCTCTGTGTCTGTGTGGAGTTTGTGTGTTCTCTCTGTTCTCTTCTTCTCTCATGGAACAAAACATGAAATGAGCCACAAAATGAGCCAAAATAAATCAGATCTGAAGGAGCCACAAACACAAATGTTCAGATCATTTCATATTGTTCCATAAACAGCCACTTCAGACTCAGAGGGAAGAGGAACAGCACTTTTACTGCAGTAACACGATGATACTGCAGTACAAACAGTACTCGCGTAACAGTATTGCTACTATGATCCAAATAGTACTGGAGAAAAAGTACTGCTACTTCAATACAAATAATACTCAAGTAAGAGTACTACAGCTCTTCCTCAGGTCTTCTTCAGCTCTTCCTCAGCTCTTCCTCAGCTCTTCTTCAGCTCTTCATCAGCTCTTCTTCAGGTCTTCTTCATCTCTTCCTCAACTCTTCATCAGCTTTTCTTCAGCTCTTCCTCAGCTCTTCATCAGCTCTTCATCAGCTCTTCTTCAGCTCTTCTTCAGCTCTTCTTCAGCTCTTCTTCAGCTCTTCCTCAGCTCTTTCTCAGCTCTTCTTCAGCTCTTCATCAGGTCTTCTTAATCTCTTCCTCAACTCTTCATCAGCTCTTCTTCAGCTCTTCATCAGCTCTTCTTCAGCTCTTCGTCAGCTCTTCTTCAGCTCTTCTTCAGCTCTTCATCAGGTCTTCCTCAGCTCTTTACAAGCTCTTCTTCAGCTCTTTATCAGCTGTTCTTCAGCTCTTCTTCAGCTCTTTATCAGCTCTTCTTCAGCTCTTCCTCTGCTCTTTATCAGCTCTTCCTCAGCTCTTCTTCAGCTCTTCCTCAGCTCTTCTTCAGCTCTTCCTTAGCTCTTCTTCAGCTCTTTATCAGCTCTTCTTCAGCTCTTCATCAGGTCTTCCTCAGCTCTTTACAAGCTCTTCTTCAGCTCTTTATCAGCTCTTCTTCAGCTCTTCCTCAGCTCTTTATCAGCTCTTCCTCAGGTCTTCTTCAGCTCTTTATCAGCTCTTCTTCAGGTCTTCCTCAGCTCTTCATCAGCTCTTCCTCAGCTCTTCCTCAGCTCTTCTTCAGCTCTTCCTCAGCTCTTTATCAGCTCTTCTTCAGCTCTCCTTCAGCTCTTCATCAGCTCTTCCTTAGCTCTTCTTCAGCTCTTTATCAGCTCTTCATCAGGTCTTCCTCAGCTCTTTACAAGCTATTCTTCAGCTCTTCCTCAGGTCTTCTTCAGCTCTTTATCAGCTCTTCCTCAGCTCTTTATCAGCTCTTCTTCAGCTCTTCATCAGGTCTTCATCAGCTCTTCTTCAGCTCTTCATCAGCTCTTCTTCAGCTCTTCCTCAGCTCTTCATCAGCTCTTCATCAGGTCTTCTTCAGCTCTTCTTCAGCTCTTTATCAGCTCTTCATCAGGTCTTCCTCAGCTCTTTATCAGCTCTTCTTCAGCTCTTTATCAGCTCTTCTTCAGCTCTTCATCAGGTCTTCCTCAGCTCTTTACAAGCTCTTCTTCAGCTCTTCCTCAACTCTTTATCAGCTCTTATTCAGCTCTTTATCAGCTGTTCTTCAGCTCTTCTTCAGCTCTTTATCAGGTCTTCCTCAGCTCTTCTTCAGCTCTTTATCAGCTCTTCCTCAGCTCTTTATCAGCTCTTCCTCAGCTCTTCTTCAGCTCTTCCTCAGCTCTTTATCAGCTCTTCTTCAGCTCTCCTTCAGCTCTTTATCAGCTCTTCCTCAGCTCTTCTTCAGCTCTTCGTCAGCTCTTCTTCAGCTCTTTATCAGCTCTTCTTCAGCGCTTCTTCAGCTCTTCCTCAGCTCTTCTTCAGCTCTTCCTCAGGTCTTCTTCAGCTCTTCTTCAGCTCTTTATCAGCTCTTCTTCAGGTCTTCCTCAGCTCTTCCTCAGCTCTTCTTCAGCTCTTCATCAGGTCTTCCTCAGCTCTTCATCAGATCTTCTTCAGCTCTTTATCAGCTCTCCTTCAGCTCTTCCTCAGCTCTTTATCAGCTCTTCTTCAACTCTTCGTCAGCTCTTCTTCAGCTCTTTATCAGCTCTTCTTCAGCTCTTCATCAGGTCTTCCTCAGCTTTTTACAAGCTCTTCTTCAGCTCTTCCTCAACTCTTTATCAGCTGTTCTTCAGCTCTTCCTCAGCTCTTCTTCAGCTCTTCATCAGGTCTTCCTCAGCTCTTCATCAGGTCTTCTTCATCTCTTCTTCAGCTCTTTATCAGCTCTTCTTCAGCTCTTCCTCAGCTCTTCTTCAGCTCTTCTTCAGCTCTTCATCTGATCTTCCTCAGCTCTTCTTCAGTTCTTTATCAGCTCTTCTTCATCATAACTTGTTCATATCTTGTCACACTTGTGTCTTACGCAGGTGACCCTCGTGCGTGCCTCAGTGCGTGCCTCAGTGCGTGCCTCAGTGCGTGCGTAGCCCCGCCCCTGCGCTCTTTGAGGGAGTGTCTATAAATAGCCCCCGCGCGCTCCCGGCGCCACTCCGGACCTGCTACCGGGACCTTCTGGACTCACCTGACCCGCCTGGAAACGCTCAGGTACGACCCCGGAGCCCAGCGCCTCGGCCTGGCTCTGGTCCCGCTCTGGACCCGCTTTGGTCCCGCTTTGGTCCCGCTCTGGACCCGCTTTGGTCCCGCTCTGGTCCCGCTCTGGTCCGGGTCTGTTCTCCGTGTCCAGTCGCGTTTAATCCGCTCGTTACGCGGGGCGGTGTTTCCTTTCGGTCTAAACTCGCTCTAAATCTTTCAGGCTCCGAAGACCGAGGAGCCGCTCGGGGGTCGGTGGTGATCGGGGGTTGGGGTCAGATGTGGGGATACATTTGTACTTTTGTACTTTTGTACATGTGTACTTTGGTACATTTGTACTTTTGTACATGTGTACTTTGGTACATTTGGGGTTGTGTTGTTTTGTGGTTCTGTTTGACCCTGTGAAGGTTGAAGAGGAAACCAGGGTCAAAGTGCACGGGGAGGCGACGGAGCACGTGCATGTGCATCAAACACGGCATGACGTCAGAAGTACGCGCGTGCGCGTTCTATACAAAGGTCAAAGTTCATTGAAGCTCAACTCTAAAACAGGACAGAAAGACACAACCGGTGAACATGGTGACACCTCCAGACCCTCCCCCCGACCAGAACCTCCCCCCGACCACAACCTCCAGAACCTCCCCCCGACCAGAACCTCCAGAACCTCCCCCCGACCAGAACCTCCAGACCCTCCCCCCGACCAGACCCTCCCCCCGACCAGAACTTCCAGAACCGACCAGACCCTCCCCCCGACCAGAACCTCCAGAACCGACCAGAACCTCCCCTGACCTGAGCCTCCAGACCCTCCCCCCGACCACAACCTTCAGACCCTCCCCTGACCCGAGCCTCCCCTGACCCGAGCCTCCCCTGACCCGAGCCTCCCCTGACCCGAGCCTCCCCTGACCCGAGCCTCCCCTGACCCGAGCCTCCTGAGCCTCCCCTGACCTGAGCCTCCCCTGACCTGAGCCTCCCCTGACCTGTGCCTCCCCTGACCTGAGCCTCCTGACCTGAGGCCTATAAATGCACAGATAAAAGGACGTTCTTAAATCAGGGCTGTCAAACTCAAACTGTGATAAACCACAGGCCTAAATATTTAAACTTGTGCCTGTTTTTGGGGAGTGGATTAAATGAGACACAGGCTCAACAGAAGAGAAGGGGGCCAACACACCTGCAAAGCATTCTGGGACTCGTAGTATTAGAGGTGCATGTGCTGTAGTGGCTCGGCGGCCGGCGGGACGGCTCTAACACATATTTGATACGATCTCACGGGCCAAATATATTTATATCAAGAGCCAAATTTGGCCCGCGGGCCTGACATGTCTGTTTTAAAGCCTCAGTGTGGAACATTTGTGTGGAGTCTTTATGGAGAGTTAAAGCCATCATTTGGAACTGAAGTCTTACACCAAACATTCCAGGTAGAGGTCCATCTCCATGGAGATGAGCAGGTGTCACGAGTGAAGTTGTGAGTCAGGTCTGTGGAGAGGCGCGTTCAGAGCTGTAAAAACAGGGATTATAAAACCAGACGTCCAACTGTTTGAATTGATTAAACACAGAGCCAGAGGAATGTCCCCTCAGGACAGCTGCTCCTCTGTCTCCTCCTCTGTCTCCTCCTCTGTCTCCTCCTCTGTCTCCTCCTCTGTCTCCTCCTCTGTCTCCTCCTCTCTCTCCTCCTCTGTCTCCTCTCTCTCCTCCTCTGTCTCCTCTCTCTCCTCCTCTGTCTCCTCTCTCTCTCCTCCCTCTCTCTCCTCCTTTCTCTCCTCCTCTGCTGCTTTGTCTCTTCTTCTCTTCCAGTTCCTCATCTGTCTTTCACATCTCCTTGCTTCCTCGTCTCCTCTCTCCTTGCTTCCTCGTCTCCTCTCTCCTTGCTTCCTCGTCTCCTCTCTCCTTGCTTCCTCGTCTCCTCTCTCCTTGCTTCCTCGTCTCCTCGTCTCCTTGCTTCCTCGTCTCCTTGCTTCCTCGTCTCCTCTCTCCTTCCTCGTCTCCTCTCCTCATTCTTTTGGGGTCGCTCTCTTTTATAACTTTGACATTCAAAAGCCACAGGTCGTGCCCCATTCTCCCCCTCCTCTCCTCCTCCATGTGCCAGATGCCCTCCCCGTGTGTCAGATGCCCTCCCCGTGTGTCAGATGCCCTCCCCGTGTGTCAGATGCCCTCCCCGTGTGTCAGATGCCCTCCCCGTGTGTCAGATCGCGTCAGATGCCCTCCCCGTGTGTCAGATCGCGTCAGATGCCCTCCCCGTGTGTCAGATCGCGTCAGATGCCCTCCCCGTGTGTCAGATCGCGTCAGATGCCCTCCCCGTGTGTCAGATCGCGTCAGATGCCCTCCCCGTGTGTCAGATCGCGTCAGATGCCCTCCCCGTGTGTCAGATCGCGTCAGATGCCCTCCCCGTGTGTCAGATCGCGTCAGATGCCCTCCCCGTGTGTCAGATCGCGTCAGATGCCCTCCCCGTGTGTCAGATCGCGTCAGATGCCCTCCCCGTGTGTCATATTGTGTCAGATGCCCTCCCCGTGTGTCAGATCGCGTCAGATGCCCTCTGTGGTTCTTGGATGAGCTGCTTTACACATTTGAAATCTTGACTCTGAAATGTGTTAAATAAAAGTACTCAAGTACATGTAGTACTTTTACGCTACTGCAGTATACAGTGTGTGTGACCTTTGACCTTTCCCTGGTGCTGCAGAAACAGGTCCAGTTTCAGAGCGAAGGTCACTTCAGAGACAAGAGCGCCCTGTGACCTTTAAAGTACTCCAAGAATCCCAGGGAGGGCATCTGACACACACACACACACACCCCCCCCCCCACACACACACACACACACCCCCACTGAGAAGGCATCTGACACACACAGGATTTATTCTGTGCATTTGTAGTACTCTGGATGGAGTACTCTGGCAGTACTACTCTGGATGGAGTACTCTGGCAGTACTACTCTGGATGGAGTACTCTGGCAGTACTACTCTGGATGGAGTACTCTGGCAGTACTACTCTGGATGGAGTACTTTGACTTTGGAGTCGTGACTGAAGGACTCACAGGTCACATGTTGAGGTTGGGGCTAGAGCCAGTCCTCTGCTCTGATTGGTTGTGAGATAGTAAAGAGGGGCGGGGGTGGAGTTATATCTGCTCCTGTGCTCTGATTGGCCTTTGGCACAGTCAGAGGCGGGTCCTGTGCTCTGATTGGCCTGTGGCACGGTGAGAGGCGGGTACTGTGCTCTGATTGGCCAGAGCAGAGATTGTGATGGCGCTGAGCAGAGCAGCAGCTGCAGGTCAACTTCTCCTCTAAAACAGACTGGACCAGGACTGGACCTGGACTCCTGTGGGACCGGACTGGACCGGGACCTGGACTGGACTCCTGTGGGACTGGACCTGGACTGGGACTGGACCGGGACTGGACTGGACTCCTGTGGGACTGGACCTGGACTGGACTCCTGTGGGACTGGACCTGGACTGGACTCCTGTGGGACTGGACTGGACTGGGACTGGACTCCTGTGGGACTGGACTGGGACTGGACTCCTGTGGGACTGGGACTGGACCTGGACTGGGACTCTTGCGGGACTGGACCGGGACCTGGACTCCTGTGGGACTGGGACTGGACTGGACTGGGACTCCTGTGGGACTGGACTGGGACTGGACCGGGACCTGGGCTCCTGTGGGACTGGACCTGGACTGGACTGGACCTGGACTGGACTCCTGTGGGACTGGACCTGGACTGGACTCTTGTGGGACTGGACTGGACCTGGACTGGGACTCCTGTGGGACCGGTCCTGGACTCCTGTGGGACCGGACCTGGACCTGGACTGGGACTCCTGTGGGACCGGGACTGGACACCTGTGGGACCGGGACTGGACACCTGTGGGACCGGGACTGGACACCTGTGGGACCGGACCTGGACTCCTGTGGGACCGGACCTGGACTCCTGTGGGACCGGACCTGGACTCCTGTGGGACTGGACTGGACCTGGACTGGGACTCCTGTGGGACCGGACCTGGACTCCTGTGGGACCGGACCTGGACTCCTGTGGGACCGGACCTGGACTCCTGTGGGACCGGACCTGCACTCCTGTGGGACCGGACCTGCACTCCTGTGGGACCGGACTGGGACTGGACCAGGACCTGGACTCCTGTGGGACCAGGACCTGGACTCCTGTGGGACTGAGCCGGGGTAAACTGTTGTTTTGTTTGTTTCAGTCAGAATGTCGATCACAAAGATTCACGCTCGGGAGATTCTGGACTCCAGAGGAAACCCCACAGTGGAGGTCGACCTGTGGACCGCTAAAGGTACGAATACTGTGGGTACGAATACTGTGGGTACGAATACTGTGGGTCCGAGCGCTGCTGCAAGAATGAACACTTCAGGTACTACCATCAAAAGCCTATAGTATTTTCAAATAAAAGTTTACTTCACTATGTCCATGTGATCGATATCGGCCGATACAAACTCAGATCGATATCAGTGATCAGCAGCTCTACTGCAGGCGAGAGTGTGTCTGTTCCATATGTGTGTCTGTGTCGTGTGTGTGTGTGTGTATCCGTCGTGTGTGTGTGTATCCGTCGTGTGTGTGTGTGTATGCGTCGTGTGTGTGTGTATGCGTCGTGTGTGTGTGTATCCGTCGTGTGTGTGTGTATCCGTCGTGTGTGTGTATGCGTCGTGTGTATATGCGTGTATATGTGTATGTCATGTGTATGTGTGCCGTGTGTGTATATGTGTGTATGTCATGTGTATGTGTGCCGTGTGTGTATATGTGTATGTGTCATGTGTATGTGTGCCGTGTGTGTATACGTGTATGTGTCATGTGTATGTGTGCCGTGTGTGTCCTGTGTGTCGTGTGTGTGTGTGTGTGTGTGTGTGTGTATGTGTGTCGTGTGTGTGTGTGTATGTGTGTCGTGTGTATACGTGTTGTGCGTTTCATTCCCGTGTGTTTCCTCAGGTCTGTTCAGAGCGGCTGTTCCCAGCGGAGCGTCCACTGGAGTCCACGAGGCTCTGGAGCTGAGGGACGGAGACAAGAGCCGCTACCTGGGCAAAGGTCAGTCCTGTTTATAGACTCCCATCCCCCTGTCCTCCTGCTTCCGTCCTCCTGTCCTCCCTCTCCTGTCCCCCGCTCCGGTCCTCCCGTCTTCCTGCTCCGATCTCTCTTCATTCCTGGTTTTGTTTCAGGGACGACAAAGGCTGTGGATCATGTGAACAAAGACATCGCTCCCAAACTCATCGAGAAGGTACAAGAACTACACATGGAGAAATACTGCTACTAGTACTACTGCTACTATTATTACTACTACTACCACCAATACTTGTCCACCTCCTCTCTGTGCTGAGCTCGTGTACTGCAGTATTTCTGGTCTGAAGTACTTTTGTGTTTGAGCAGAACTTTAACGTCGTGGACCAAGAGAAGATCGACAGCTTCATGTTGGAGCTCGATGGAACTGAGAACAAGTGTAAGCCAGATGCCCTCCCTGACCTCTCTCTGACCCCCCTCTCTCTGTCTCTGACCCCTCTCTCTGACCCTCAGCTCAGTTTGGTGCTAACGCGGTCCTGGGCGTGTCGTTGGCGGTGTGTAAGGCGGGCGCGGCGGAGAAGGGCGTCCCTCTGTACAGACACATCGCCGACCTCGCCGGCAACAAGGACGTGATCCTCCCCGTGCCCGTGAGTCCAGAGGGGGGGACAGAGGCCGGACAGAGGGCGGGGCGGGGACAGAGGCCGGACGGAGGGGGGGATTAGTTCTGAATCTTGGTTCCAGACCTAACATGATAAACAGGAGAGCCCTGTTTTTTTCCGGTGTTTACTCCCGGGTTTAGTCCCTGTTTAGCTCTGTTTTTTTTTTCCCGGGTTTAGCCCCGGTTTAGCCCTGGTTTAGCCCCGGGTTTAGTCCCGGTTTAGTCCCGGTTTAGCCCCGGTTTAGCCCCGGTTTAGCCCTTGTTCTAACCCGGTTCTGACTCGTTCATGGTTCCAGGCCTTTAATGTGATAAACGGCGGGAGTCACGCTGGAAACAAACTGGCGATGCAGGAGTTCATGATTCTTCCTGTGGGGGCAGCAAACTTCCACGAGGCCATGAGGATCGGAGCAGAGGTAAACGCCCACTGTGCATGACCCCGCCCACTGATTGGCTGCTCTGTTAAACGCTGCTCTCTGATTGGCTGCAGGTTTACCATAACCTGAAGAACGTGATCAAGTCCAAATACGGAAAAGATGCCACCAACGTCGGAGATGAAGGCGGCTTCGCCCCAAACATCCTGGAGAACAACGAGGGTGAGTCATGTGACGCACAAGCGAACACATCCTGGAGAACTCATGTAGGCCACACCCACCACACACTGACATCACCACAGCTCCACATGAGGCTGGAGCAGAGACCACGAGTGTCAGAGCAACCACAGAGCCAATCAGGAGAGAGGATGATGAAGGCCACGCCCCTTCAGCCCACACCACTGGTTTAACAGGGAGCGGACGCTTAGCAACGCTGTCAATCAAACCTGTTGCTAACGCTAACAGGAGCGAATAGTGAAATAAAAAGCCCAGGATCATGTAGAGGGTTAATACGAACATTTAAGACCAGAATGAGTCTGACACAGGGGCAGACACAGGGGGCGCTGTTTATACACAGAACTGGAGCAGGAAGTGCATCATGATCACTTCCTGTGGCGGTTTAGACGTGTTTATATAAAGTGTTTCCATGTGAGACTTTACTCCACAAACAGGTCCATGAGTCAGACCTGGATCAATGAGTGTGTGTGTGTTTACACGTGTGTGTGTATTTGTTTACGTGGGTGCGTTTGTGTTTGTTTACATGTGTTTACACATGTTTGTGTTTATATGTATTAACACGTGTGTCTTTACACGTGTTTACATGTTTGTGTGTGTGTATTTGTTTACGTGTGTGTGTTTGTGTTTACATGTGTTTACACATGTGTTTGTGTTTATATGTTTTTACACGTGTGTGTCTTTACACTTGTGTTTACATTTGTTTACACGTGTGACTTTGGATATTCAGTTTCTTTGGTGACAGTATTACCCTCCAGGCTGTAGTGCCCCCTGTGGTCGGTGACAGTATTACCCTCCAGGCTGTAGCGCCCCCTGTGGTCGGTGACAGTATTACCCTCCAGGCTGTAGCGCCCCCTGTGGTCGGTGACAGTATTACCCTCCAGGCTGTAGCGCCCCCTGTGGTCGGTGACGGTATTACACTTGTTCTTTCAGCCCTGGAGCTGCTGAAGAGTGCCATCGATAAGGCCGGATACCCCGATAAGATCATCATCGGGATGGACGTGGCGGCGTCCGAGTTTTACCGCAGCGGAAAATACGACCTGGACTTTAAGTCCCCTGACGACCCGGCGCGCCACATCAGCGGAGAGGCGCTCGGAGACCTGTACAGGAGCTTCATCAAAGGATACCCAGGTGAGACGGGGGGCGGGGCCCGGGGACCAGTGGGACAGGGCCCAGGGGGCGGGGGCGGGCCAGGGGGGCGGGGTGAGACCTACTCTGACCATGACCTTAGTGACCCCTGTCTCCTGTGACCTCTGACCTCAGTGCTGTCCATCGAAGACCCGTTTGACCAGGACGACTGGGAGAACTGGACCAAGTTCACCGCCTCCACAGACATACAGGTAACACAACACACACACACACACACACACACACACACACCCCTACAGGTAACACAACACACACACACACACACACCCCTACAGGTAACACAACACACACACACACACACACAGACATACAGGTAACACACACACACAGACGTACAGGTAACACAACACACAACACACACAGACATACAGGTAACACAACACACACACACACACACACACCCCTACAGGTAACACAACACACACCCCTACAGGTAACACAACACAACACACACACACACACAGACATACAGGTAACACAACACACACACACACAGACATACAGGTAACACAACACACACACAGACGTACAGGTAACACAACACACAACACACACAGACATACAGGTAACACAACACACACACACACACACACACCCCTACAGGTAACACAACACACACACGCACACCCCTACAGGTAACACAACACACACCCCTACAGGTAACACAACACACACAGACACACACACACCCCTACAGGTAACACAACACAACACACACACACACACAGACATACAGGTAACACAACACACACACACACAGACATACAGGTAACACAACACACACACACACAGACATACAGGTAACACAACACACACACACAGACATACAGGTAACACAACACACACACACAGACATACAGGTAACACAACACACACACACAGACATACAGGTAACACAACACACACACACAGACATACAGGTAACGCAACACAACACACACACAGACATACAGGTAACGCAACACACACACACACAGACATACAGGTAACACAACACACACAGACGTACAGGTAACACAACACACACACACACAGACGTACAGGTAACACAACACAACACACACACAGACGTACAGGTAACACAACACACACAACACACACACACAGACATACAGGTAACACAACACACACAACACACACACACAGACGTACAGGTAACACAACACACACACACAGACATACAGGTAACACAACACACACACACAGACATACAGGTAACACAACACACACACACAGACATACAGGTAACACAACACACATACAGCCATAGTGTACGCACAGATAACGCCCACCTCCTCCTCCTCCTCCTCCTCGGTCAAACAGGGTTGTGTTTCTCGTCCAATCAGATTGTGGGGGACGACCTGACGGTGACCAATCCCAAGAGGATCCAGACGGCGGTGGAGAAGAAGGCGTGTAACTGTCTCCTGCTCAAGGTCAACCAGATCGGATCTGTGACGGAGTCCATCAAGGCGTGAGTCCACAGGGGGCGCTAGAGCCGTCCACAGGGGGCGCCTGAAGCTGCCTCAGAGCAGTGGGTGGGGCCTGTAGTGAGCTGTGTTGTGATTGGTTGCAGGTGTAAGCTGGCTCAGAGCAGTGGGTGGGGCGTGATGGTGAGTCATCGCTCTGGAGAGACTGAGGACACCTTTATCGCCGACCTGGTGGTGGGACTGTGCACCGGACAGGTAAATGACACACAGACGCACACACACAGACGCACACACACAGATTGTGATGTCAGTCCTGTATTTACTCTGGTTTAACAATTTTTGTGTTTTCAGATCAAGACCGGCGCCCCCTGTAGGTCAGAGAGACTGGCCAAGTACAACCAGCTGATGAGGTGTGTGTTTGTCTCTGTGTGTGTTTTGTGTTTGTCTCTGTGTGTTTGTCTCTGTGTGTGTGTGTGTGTGTGTCTCTGTGTGTTTTTGTGTTTGTCTCTGTCTGTGTCTGTGTGTGTGTTTGTCTCTGTGTTTTGTGTGTGACATTATTCAGATGTCAGTTCAGACTCGTTCATGTGTCTCATTTGTTTTACTTGAACATAATTTTTTTTTAATGACATGAATGACCTGTGACCTCTGACCTGTGACCCCAGGATCGAGGAGGAGCTCGGGGACAAAGCCAAATTCGCCGGGAGAGATTTCCGTCATCCCAAAGTGAACTGAGCCCCAGACCTGGGTCCGGTTCTGGTCCTGATGCTGCTGTCTCCATCTGTCGCCACGGCAACGGCCCGACCATTGACCCCTGACCCCCGCACCTGAGGGTCAGAGGTCACAGCAGTGATTCCATTCAAGTTTTCTATGAAACAAGAAGTTTATCAATAAATGATGATTAAATAAAACTGTGGCCCTCAGTCCATGTCTGACCCAAAAGACAAAGTTAAAATCTGTCACTGGACAAATCGTCTCAGACTGAAGACGTTTCTCTGCTCGTCCAAGGCTCTGCTTCAGGTCTGGTCAGATTCTGCTTCAGTTGTGGTCAGATTCTGCTTCAGGTCTGGTCAGATTCTGCTTCAGGTCTGGTCAGACTCCTGCTGGACACTGCCTTATATCTGTGTGAAGGAGGAGATATTTATCTATTGTCTCCAGTTTCAGCTGAAACTTCCCTATTGAACCTTTAACGACCCTGATATTGTTCTGGGTCTGAGGATGGAGTGATAGATGGAGGAGACGTCTCTGGAAATAGAATCCTTAAACAAATGGATCCTAACAGTTTCCAGTTTCAGTGTCATTATCTCCTTCAGATATAAGGCAGTGTCCAGCAGGAATCTGACCAGGACTGAAGAAACAATCTGACCAGACCTGAAGCAGAGACTTGGACGAGCAGAGAAACGTCTTCAGTCTGAGACGATTTGTCCAGTGACAAATTTTAACTTTGTCTTTTGCTGTTAAACAGTTTTTGATCATTTTAAAGCTGCTCTGTGGAACATGTCATGACGAACCCAGACACCCAAACATACACTGTGACCTCTGACCTCCGTCTACACTGTGACCTCTGACCTCCGTCTACACTGTGACCTCTGACCTCTGTCTACACTTTGACCTGAGGGTGATGGAGTTAAAGAGCCGAGTCTCTTCACTCATGATCATCTTTTTTGGGTAAATCCAGGTCCATCTGCGTCGCCCTGAGTGAACGACTGTAGAGGCACTCAGCCGACCTCTGACCTCTGACCTCTGCCCGTGTGGAGTGTTATATCTTTTTAAATTATTACTTTTTAATTAAACGTTAGAAAAACACGTTGCGCTAATAACAAATCGACAACCAGTCGACCTGAGGAGCAGCGTCTGCAGCACAAAACAACACAAAACAAACACAACATGTTCTGATCTACACAAAACAAACACAACATGTTCTGATCCACACAAAACAAACACAACACACATTTTCTTGGTCCAGATTTAAACAGTTTCAAGGAGTAAAATTGTTTAAATGTTGTTTGTTTAAATTGTTTGTTTAAATTGATAAAATGTTGAACGCTGCAGGTGACGTCTCTCCATGAACAATAATAAATATGATGTTTAGGCAAAAAGAAAACGACTTTCACAGAGTCACATTTGTGTCACATTTGCGTCACATTTGTGTCACATTTGTGTCAGACACACAATATAAAATATGATTAACATTTACATTTGGAAAGTTTGTGTTTTTTAGAGATAAAAATCCTCTAATCTCAGGCCTTGGACACAGGACGAGTAAAAAAAGCTTTAAAATGTCTGTGGTTCATTGTCCAGGATCAGTCCAGTGTGAAAATGTTTATTCCTGCTCTTTATAAAAGCAGATCAGTCCAGAGTTTAAACGATTTAAACGCAAAAAAAAAGAGTCAGTAATTTATGGTGTGAACATAAAGGATCAAAAGGAGGACGTTTGAGGATCAGAGACATGAGCCTCATGATGCTCAGATTATGGTTTCAATAATTTCACCAGGAGCTTCAAAAAACTGGACGGATTTAATCCCAGAAAAAAATATAAAATTCAACAGTTAAACATGTAAACCAGATGCCCTGCCTTTAGACGTTTATGTCTTTGTCTCTATTAGTATTGACCACAGAGCCATATTAGAAAAAACAACAGCCCCTAAAAGAAATAAAAGTAATACTTAAACTGCAGAGCTCAAAGGCCCTGGTCCTGATGCTGCTGAGTTCTATAAAACGTTTAAAGATCAGATCTGTGATGTTGGACGTGTTTAATGAGGCTGGTGTTTCACTCATACACGAGTCTGGACCCTTTAGAGAATGTTCTGTCATATCAGGATCAGACGCTTTCATAAAAGACACCTGTTTGTCAACATTAGGATATTACTAAATATTATTTATGTCCAGGAAAATAAAAATGATCAGGAGCTGCTACGCGGAAAAGGGTCAAACGCTAAACGCTTCCTGCCAATCACAATGTCACTACTGAAGGACTTTGGAATAGTATCGAGATATAAATACATTTCTCTAAAAGCACTCTATTTTAATTAAGAACATATCCAAACATCTCCCTCTAATATCCTTTTACAGAGTGAGATGAATTCAAACTCTATTAATGTTCTCTGGTCTCCATCATTTCTCAGATTTATATGAACAAACAAAACAGAACTCGGATAAATGGATGAATCTCTGACAGAGAATTAACATTATAAGGATGAATATTTTGCTAAAAATGTTTATTTTTATTCCAGTACATTCCTCACTTCATTACCAAATCATCTTTTTTTCTTCAAATTAGATATTTTCATTTTACAGTTTATTTAGAATAAAAAGACCCCTGGATTAAAAAATGAACGAGATGGTCTCAGATTTTTCTACTGGTCATAAAAAGTTGTAATAAACTCTGTCCTTCAGATACAGATTTTGTATTTTTCATGTTGATGGTTCAGTGGCTTTAACTCTGGATATTTCAGATGATGCTCAGAGTATTTCTGTTTTGAACTCACATTTGACCCAGACCCAACAGGGAGGCGTCTCATTTATGACCCAGTCCACAAAGCCTCGTCCCAGCGGTGACTCTGATACAAACGGCTTCAGTGAAATGACAGGGGCTTTTTCAGATGATCATAAACTACACAAAACTATCAAAGTTAAGTGTTTTCTTCAGACAACAGGCTGGAGAAGGACAGTGCTTCAGGTTTACTCAAAGACGTCACACGAGCTTCTGGGGAGAGTTTTATGAAAGGTGCATTCTGGGAAACACCTGTGTCTTTTCTCAGACATGATTTTACTGAAGTCACTTTAAGGCCATCGGTGGATCGTTAGGGGATTTTAAGATTGTGGGCACCTGCCTCTTAAACCTCCGTTTCTTGAGGAAATGCTTTGTGGGGAGATTTACAGTGACCCAATCAAAAGTTTTCTCCAGTTTTCAGCTCCAATGAGCTAAATGTTATCAGTGAGGTTTGTTCACCCTGATCCTGTCGCTGCTGATGATCAGATCTAACGACACAGAAAAATCTGTTCTGAAACTCTACCTGAAATATTGAGCTCGCACAAAGAAATAATCCAAAAGTCAGTGTTTGTTATCGACTGGAGATTTCACAGCCACATCTGAGACTCAGCCCTGAAAAACTGAAATGAACAGAGCAGAAAACTACAAAAACAGAAGCTGAAAAGTGACACTTTCCTGATACGACACCAGAGGAAACGGGACTTAAATATGTCAAGGGACGTAGTGAAGAGACCAGAAACATTTCTGAGGTTCAGGGTCTGAT
Organism: Periophthalmus magnuspinnatus; assembly: GCF_009829125.3. Classification (NCBI taxonomy): domain Eukaryota; kingdom Metazoa; phylum Chordata; class Actinopteri; order Gobiiformes; family Gobiidae; genus Periophthalmus; species Periophthalmus magnuspinnatus. The sequence goes on along the minus strand of NC_047143.1, from coordinate 99,929 downwards.
TTACTGTATCTGGTTTTGTCAAAGTCGAGTTTGTTCAAACATTTTGTATTTTCCACACACATGAAAACAGACGTCCAGAGTTTAACTCAGTCCTGGACACTCAAATCTGGATAACGGATGTTGTTTAGACACGAGTGTGGACCTGTTTCAGTTTTCTTTTTTTTATGACAAAGGAAATGTTTATTTACTTTGAATGAACATTTCTTTTTTCACATTTTATGCCACTAAAACAGTTCATGTTTCATGTTGTGTCTTTACTTTGCCTCAGTTTTATGCACTTGCATAAAATGCACTATGCAATGTTCAAATAAAACATTCTGGTAACTTCCTTCAAATACAAACAACTTTAGCAGAACACGTCTCAGAGGAGGTGTTTTCAACAGTTGAAATATTAAGTATTTCATTTGTTAAATGTGTATTTCTGCAGCTCCTCATGAGGACAGAGCTCAGGTGGGTCACAGGGTCCTGTCCTTTAACTGTGCTTCTTTCATTTTGCTGTTTTTTCTGGTTTGACTGAACTTGCCTTCACCTCCATGAAGTCGTGTCGTGATGAACATGAGAACTATTCTTCTCCAAACATCCCAAAGGTCATTCTGAGGCGTGAGGTCCAGGTTCTACCCACAGCATCTGTTTCACCGTAGAATACCATAAATATGTTTAAATAATAACAGGGAGATTTACACTTTAAAAGTAGACCAGCTTTAATGTAGCAGTATTAAAGTACTTTTATAGTCTACATGTGACACGTTTCAGTAACAGCGACAGGAGTTTGTTTTTTGTCTTTGTGGAGGATGTAGACGAGAAAAAGCACATCCACATGTCCTGAGACACAGCGACACAAAAGGAACATTAGGCCTCACAAAAAGAAGAACAGCAGCAATATGATCAATAAGTATCTAATAACACACACTCTAACGGCCTACACTCTAATTCAGTTTTCCAGGAGAGTAAGGAGTGTCTTAAAAGCTCAAAGTATCTCACCTGTGGAGTCACGTGGAGCATCGAGCAAGATGGTCGAGTCAGAACTGCCCGTCATTTTACCTGAATCCACCCTCTAAGTTCAGCTTCTTCTTAACGAACTATTAATATTCAGTGATTATAAGTTTTTCAGCTGGATTTGTGATTTTGGGGTAATGACGGCCAGAACAGCGTCTGCCAAGCAAAGTGCTACGGCTAGTGGGGCTAATCCCAGGTGAGCTAGCTAAACCACGGAGCTAAGTGTGTTAGCTAAATGCAACAGTCTTTACTAAAAGCCACGGAGGAAATGGGAAAAGTTGGGCAGGACGAGTTTACAAGTGGAGGTGAAAGAAGTGAAAGAAGCTAACGAGGAGATACGGAGTGATGTTGACCAGGTCATGGTACGGCTGGACGAAGCAGAGGATGATTAGAGAACGAAAACCACCAACTGCGGACAAGAGTACCAAGAAATGGGAGGATCTTTCACCAGGCCATAGACGATGCAGCGAATAGAGACAGAATCCAATCCAACTTTATTTCTAATGCACTTTAAAAACAACAGAGTTGACCAGAGTGCAGTTCACAACAGACATTTTAAAAAACATGGATAAATGACAAACATACAAATAAATAACTACAAACTGTACACTATAAAAGTCAACATATCAGTGAAAAGCTACAGAAAAAAAGAAGACAAAACCTGCGTCTGATCGAGCTAAAAGAAAGGATGGAAAACAGCAAAGTGGAAGAACGCGTAAGGCAGATAATGGCGACTAACGACAGTGACTAACGACGGCGACTAACGACAGCGACTAACGACGGCGACTAACGACGGCGACTAACGACAGCGACTAGAGACAGCGACTAACGACAGTGACTAGTGAAGGGTATGTCAAGTAATAAAGCTTTTAAGTTGCATTACAAACACATATATCAAAAATATGGAATGCATATTGATTGAATAAAGTTTCTTAGGGCCATCACATATACATATATATCTTTTGATACTGAAATCATATAAGTTTTGAATATTATTATGTAATCACCATTTTTATACTGAATTTATATATTCTTTGAATGTTGTATCTTTTTGGAGGTTGTCTAACAAGCACCATACTAAAAGTTGAATACCATCTACTAACACTGAAATTAGGTTAAAGGTAAAACGTGAATTATGGGAGACAGTTGGTCCCTTGCAGAAACTCCTTTAACTGAGTTAAGGCAACATTGTAGGAGGTGAATCATGTCGCCTGACAGCCACGATGTTTATACTAGAGTGGAGCATCTTGTGATAATACTGAAACTATGCTAAAAGCAATATTGTGTGATATGAATTGGGGAAGGCTATTGGGGTGTGTAGACGCTCCTTTACAGGGTGGTCGGATGAGACTCAAGGCCGGAAAAATAGACTGGTGCAGCCTGGAGAGATGAGTGAGGCCGAAGGGAGGAACCTGGGCTACAACCTACTCAACATAATATTTGCATATTCATGTTTCATGTTATATTTTTATGTTACGGGGCCAGGGAAAAGCAGACAGACTGCCTGCTGCACACACGAGGGATAGATCATATGACCCCGGGTCCTGTATTAGATTGTAACTGTCAGGGGAATAAACTTTTGAGATTTGAACTGATTGAATCCAGTCGTCATTTTGATAAGAACACGCCTAACACTAGAGACAGCGACTAGCGACTAACGACGGCAACTAACGACAGCGACTAACGACAGTGACTAAAGACAGCGACTAACGACAGTGACTAAAGACAGCGACTAGCGACTAACGACAGCGACTAACGACAGCGACTAACGACAGCGACTAGAGACAGCGACTAGAGACAGCAACTAACGACAGCGACTAACAACAGCGACTAACAACAGCGACTAACGACAGCAACTAGAGACAGCAACTAGCGACTAACGACGGCAACTAATGACGGCAACTAACGACAGCGACTAACGACGGCGACCAGTGGCAGCGACTAACGACAGCGACTAAAGACAGCGACTAAAGACAGCGACTAACGACAGCGACTAACGACAGCGACTAACGACAGCAACTAACGACAGCGACTAACGACAGCGACTAACGACAGCGACTAATGACAGCGACGAGAGACAGCGACTAACGACAGCGACTAAAGACAGCGACTAACAACAGCAACTAACGACAGCGACTAATGACAGCGACGAGAGACAGCGACTAAAGACAGCGACTAACAACAGCAACTAACGACAGCGACTAATGACAGCGACGAGAGACAGCGACTAACGACAGCGACTAAAGACAGCGACTAACAACAGCGACTAACGACAGTGACTAATGACAGCGACTAACAACAGCGACTAACGACAGTGACTAACGACAGCGACGAGAGACAGCGACTAACGACAGCGACTAACGACAGCGACTAACGACAGCGACGAGAGACAGCGACTAACGACAGTGACTAGAGACAGCGACTAGCGACAGCGACTAAAGACAGCGACTAACGACAGCGACTAGAGACAGCGACTAACGTTGCGGGGTTGGCGGAGGCTGTGCATCGTAGGGCGGACTTGAGGTCTTGGTTGGCCCGCTCCGTCTGCCCGTTGGATTGTGGGTGAAAACCGGACGTGAGACTGACCATGGCTCCTAAACCCTCGCAGAAGGACTGCCATACCTGGGACGTAAATTGGGTCCCTCTGTCGGAGACGATGTCTACCGGGATGCCGTGTAGGCGGAAGACGTGGTTGGTAAGCTGGTCGGCGGTCTCCTTGGCTGTAGGGAGCTTGGGCAGGACGACAAAGTGGGCGGCCTTGGAGAAGCGGTCCACCACCATGAGAATTACTGTAATCCCCTGGGAAGGGGGAAGGCCCGTCACAAAATCCACGACGATATTGGACCAAGGCCAACGAGGTACTGTGAGGGGATGCAAAAGACCAGAAGGGGGTGAATGGGAGGCCTTGGCCCGAGCACATACCTGGCAGGCGGAGACAAAGGCCCAGGTGTCCGTATCCATGGTGGGCCACCAGAAGTGCCTTTTGAGCAGGGAGAGGGAGCGACTAGCACCGGGATGGCAGGCGAATCGGGAGGCGTGGACCCACTGGAGCACCTGGGACCGGACAGAATCAGGGACAAACAGTTTACCAGGTGGGCCGTTACCTGGGTTGGGATCGTTGATCTGGGCCTCTCGGATGGTGTCCTCAATCTTCCAGTGGACCGCGGTGACCACGCATGAGGGGGAGATGTTTGTCTCCACAGGGCCTGGGCTGTCCTCCGGGGTGAACTGGCGGGAAAGGGCATCTGGCTTGACGTTCCGAGATCCGGGGCAATAGGTAAGGAGGAAGTTGAACCGGCTGAAGAATAGGGACCAACGAGCCTGACAGGAGTTGAGTCAATTGGCGGACTGGATATATTCCAAAATTTGTATGGTCGGTCCAAACTACAAAGGGCTGCTCCGCTCCCTCAAGCCAGTGACGCCACTCTTCTAAGGCCAGTTTTACCGATAGAAGCTCCCGGTCCCCCACGTCATAATTGGCCTCGGCCGTGGACAACCCACGGGAGAAGAAGGCGCAGGGGCAGAGGCGACTGTGGGGTTCGAACCTCTGGGACAGTACGGCCCCCACTCCCGAGTCGGAGGCGTCAACCTCCACGATGAATTGACGCAGAGGGTCAGGCTGGTGCAGGATGGGAGCGGAGGTGAACAACTTCTTGAGTCGATCGATGGCCGATTGCACTCGGGGGACCAGGAAAACTGCAAGGAGGGAGAGGTAAGTTCAGTCAGGGGCGAGATGACCCTACTAAAATCCCGTATAAACCGTCTATAAAAATTCGTGAAGCCGATGAATCTTTGGAGCTGCTTGCGACTGGTCGGGACGGGCCAATCCATGACGGCCTGGATCTCCTCCAGATCAGCTTTTACTTGGCCCCGCCCCACAATGAATCCCAAGAAACTGACCTCCTCGGCATGGAACTCGCATTTCTTGGCTTTGACGAATAACTTATTTTCTAAGAGGCGCTGCAGAACCTGGCGGACATGGTGGCGATGTTCCTGGGGGGACTGAGAAAAGATCAAAATATCATCCAAATATGCAAAAACAAAACGGTTCAGAAAATCCCGGAGCACATCATTTATAAGGGCTTGGAAAATGAAGTGGCCCAAGGGAGTCTTAAAAGCCGTCTTCCATTCGTCCCCCTCCCTTATGCGCACCAGATGGTACGAGTTCCGTAAGTCCAATTAGGTGAAGATGGTGGCTCCGTGGAGGGGTGTGAAGGCTGAGTCCAGTAGGGGGAGCGGGTACTTATTTTTCACAGTGATATTGTTCAGGCCCCGGTAGTCGATGCAGGGCCGCAGGGACTTGTCCTTTTTGGCCACAAAGAAAAAGCCCGCCCCCACCGGGGAAGTGGACCGGCGGATAATTCCAGCGTCCAGAGACCCCCGGATATACTCCCCCATGGACTCGTTCTGGTCTCGACAAGTTATATAGCCGACCAGATGGTAAAGGGGCACCCGGCAGGAGGTTAATTGCACAGTCATAGGGGCGGTGCCGCTGGAACCGATTGGGGGCGTCCGGGGATGGGTTGATGATGGGACCGGACCCCCCGGCGGGAGGCAGGGCAGACTGGAGACACTTGACGTGGCACTCAGGACTCCACCCCGAGACTCCACCCCTAGCCCAATCAAACACGGGGTTGTGAGAGCGTAACCAGGGGTAGCCCAAAACTAGGGGAGAGGCGGAGGAGGTCAGAACATGGAATTGCCGGTTCTCACGGTGGTTGCCGGACAGGATCACGGTGACGGGTTCCGTAATGTGGGTAACGAGACCCAGAAAGCGTCCATTAAGTCCCTGGGCGTTGAGGGGGCATTCGAGGGATTCCAGGCGGACACCGAGCTGCTCCGCGACTTGGGCGTCAATAAAGTCCTTCTCGGCCCCAGAATCGACAAGAGCTGACACAGGTAAAGTCTCAGAGCGTATACACAGGTTGGCGCTAAGTCACAGTCTATTGATAGTGTCCGGGATATGAGACTCACCCACCAGTACTCCCAGCGCTACTGGTGGGCGCCCCCTTTTGGCCGAGATGGACAGATGGCCACAAAATGCCCGCGCTCGCCACAGTAGAGGCAGGCTCCGGTCAGACGACGCCTCCGCTGATGCTCCTCGGCCGAAACAAGGGTACTGTCGACCTGCATGGGCTCCTCTGGGGGCGGTGGGGCGGCGCGTGGCTCAGGCGGGGCCGGTGACCTGCGTCTCTCTCTCTCCGACAAGCCCTTAGCCGGTTGTCAATCCGATTCGTGAGGGTGATGAGGGCCCGAAGGTCGGAGGGTTCATCACGAGACACCAGTTCGTCTTATGTTGCTCGTTAAAACCCTGCACGAAGACGGCCCGCAGCGCGCTGTCCGTCCAGTCCACCTCAGCCGCATGCGTCCAGAACTCAATCGTGTAGTCCGCAACAGTCCTGGAGCCCTGGCTGAGAGTCAGTAGACGGGACGCCGCATTGTCCTGGTAGTGCGGGTGGTCAAATACCAGCTTGAAAGTAGTGATGAACTCATTAAAATCCAGATTGTCTACAGGTGTGTTCATGAGCCGTGCCTCGGCCCACTGGAGAGCTCTTCCCCGAAGTAATCCACACATATAGCGAATCTTTGCGGCCCCAGAGTTAAAACGGGTGGGGCATTGCTGGAACACGAACTCACACTGGAACAGGAATCCCTGACAGAGGTGAGGCTGATCAGAATAGGGCTCCGGATCCGTGCCCCTTGGCTCCGAAGGACGTGGCGGCACCTCAGCTGCAGCAGGCGGGGTGACGAGGAGCATGGCCACATGGTGAGTGAGCTGCACCACTTGTTGGGACAACGTCTGGTTAAGCTCCAACAGAGTCCGAATAGATTGTTCGTGTTGTCCCAAAACCACCTCATGGTGGGGACGCGCTTGCCGGCGCGCCTGGTCCGGATCTGAGTCCGCTTGGTCCATTGTGGTCAGACCGTTCTGTCGTAACGGTGCGGGTTAGGACCAAGGGATGCAGAGTCAGAGCAAGTTGACAGTCTTTATTTACAAGTTTGTGAATATCAGTCTTTAACAGTTCAAGCAAACGCACACACGAGGAACCAGGGAGAGGGAGGCAGGCCGGGCGGGCGTAGTGCAGGACGGGGACGGGAAAGCCAGGACCGGAGCGAAGACAGGAACGGGGATGAGACCAGGACAGGCAGGGCCAGCGTAGTCCAGAGAGCGGGACCCAGAGCAGGAAGCAGGCGGTACACCGGAGACCAAGACAGGACAGGTGGCAAGACAGAGGGCTGACTGTACCGGAGCTGGAGCGTAGAGGCAGGAGCAGGCACGGGCGAGGGCAGGAATCTGGAAGGTGGCAAAAATCCAATTAAGTACATGCAGGCGAGCAACAAGATACCAAACTAGGCTGGAACATTCACGTTTACACGCGGACGGTCTGGCTCCGAGTGTAGTCTGCCGAGCCCTCATATACTCAGAAGCAGGTGACGGTGATGGCGTTGATGCGCTCCAGGTGCGTGTGGGAGGAGTCTGGAACTCCGCCCAGCTCCAGACAGACAGGCAGGGGAGGGGGAGAGAGCTCTGGAGGACAGGGAAAACAGGCATCATGACATTTATATAAAATTCAAGAACAAAATCTCACCCTCCATGGGTGGTCTCTCTCTCTCATCCCTTTTTCCATGCTCAGGTCCTCTCCCAGAGCCCTGGGAGTTGAGGGTTCTACAGTATCTTTGATGTTCCTGCACTTTTCTGGACTGAGATGTCTGATGTTTTTCCTGGGATTTGCTGTAGCCTCCTCCAGTTTGGGAGTCACTGCCCCGAGTGTCCGATGACCACGGGCTCCACTGATACCTTCACCTTCCAGATCTTCTCCAGCTCTTCATTAGCCCCTAGTATTTCTCTAGTTTCTCATGTTCCTTTTCCTGATGTTCGCTTGATTCTTTGCTCTGTTGACAGTGTCAGGTTGGTCCATTCTGTCATTCTGTATCTATCTCACAGGATCTTGGATCATTCTCCACGACCTTTGGAGGTGTTTCCACCTTGACCTCGGGGTTTCCAGTCCGTACTCTGCACAGATGTTTCACTATGGCTCCACTTGGTTATGTCGCTCCATGTTTGCTTTCCCTGCAGCATCTTACACCTGCAGTCATGTGCTGGTCTCAGGGGCCTCTGCACAGTCTACACCTCGGGTCTTGTCTGGTGTGGTAGATCTGGGCCTCTATTCCTCTGGTGCTCAAGGCTCCTGTGCTCCAGGATGAGCCTCTGTCTTTCAGTCCAGCTCTTTCTCAAGACATTAGGAGGATTTCTTGATATGAGTCACTTCAGTTCTGTTCCGGTGGTACGTCCCGTGCAGGGGCTTGTCCTTCCATGATGTTTCCTCCAGCTCTGCTTCCTCTGTGCTCCACTGTCTGAGACACTGAGCTAGTTGTCTGTTGGGGCCTTGTCCTTGGTGTAATTGTGGATCTTGAATGTTTCTGTGGATGTTTTCTGTGGTCTGTATCTCCTCCTTTGGCTGATGATTCTGCTGTTATCTGATACTTCCAGGGTGTAGCTGTTTATTGCCTGGGTCTTGTTCCATTGAGCTGACTCCTTAGGACTTGTCTCACTCGTCTGAGGTATTTGGCCTTGGCTGCTTTCCTTGTTTCCTCTTGTTGCCATTTGCTTGTGGGACACCAAGGTCCTTGTAACTGTCCTCATTGTCTGTTATTGTCCCTTCTGGGAGGGAGACCCCTTCTGTGTGGACGACCTTCCCTCTCTTTTGTCACCGTCCGGCTGCACTTCTCAAGCCCAAATGACATTCCAATGCAATGAAGTCTCTGTTGATGTTGTACAGCTCCATTCAGTGGCATTGAGTCGCAGACTTTCTTGTATCAGTCCAGGCAGTGCACAGGTTCGTCTGGCAGGTTCTGCAGTCTGTCGGGCGACTGTTCGGTCGACCAGGAGCTGGTGTTTGGCTCCCCTGGTATCTTTGTCAATGCCCTTCTGCACTGTGCTCATGTGTTCATTCAAACCAGGACTGAACCAGGACTAAACCAGGACTGAACCAGGACTAAATGTGGGAAAAAGGACATTTTCATGAAGTTAAATTTGGGACACTCCCCCCACGATATTTTATTTTACTACATTTTAATTTGAAAGCGATGTATTTTATTTATTTAAAATGTCTATAAAGGCTATTTTTCAAACTGAAGTACATGATGTTTGAAACCAGCACTGTAATATACTGGCGCCACCAGGTGGCGGTCGCTGTTTTTGAGCAGTTTAGATATGGAGCGAACGAGACATGAATGCAGTAGATTGTTGCTATCAACTGGCCATCAAACCAGAACTGAACCAGGACTAACCCAGGACTAAACCAGGACTGAACCAGGACTGAACCAGGATTGAACCAGATCTGAACCAGGACTAAACCAGGACTAAACCAGGACTAAACCAAGTCTGAACCAGGACTAAACTAGGTCTGAACCAGGACTGAACCAGGACTGAACCAGGATTGAACCAGGACTAAACCAGGTCTCATCTCTTCATATAGAACAATGTAAACACTGGACATAGATGCTCTAAATCCACTGCTGCAGATGCTGGAGTCTGATTGGTTCACACTAAACCATGAGTGCAGCTGTAGCCCTGGTGCATGATTGGAGCTCTACTTTGTTAATCCATTGTGGCGACAGTGGCTCAGTGGTTGAGTGTTGGTCCCAACCCGAAGGTCGGAGGATCAAGTCCCGCTCGGACCAAGTTCCGTCATTGTGTCCTTAGGCAAGACACTTCACCCACATTGCCTAGTATGAAAGTGGTGTGTGTGTGAATGATAGGTGGTGGTCGGAGGGGCCGATGGCGCAGATGGGCAGCCTCACTTCTACCAGTCTGCCCCAGGGCAGCTGTGGCTACAATAGTATCCGACCATCACCAAGTGAAATGAATGAATAATGAGTCTAGTGTAGAGGCTTTGAGAGGCTTTGACTGTGATGAGCAGTACAAGTGTAAGACATTATTATTATGTGCATGCTGGGAGCTGTAGTCCTTTTGTCCTGGTGCATGCTGGGAAGTGTAGTGATTTAATGCTGGTGCATGCTGGGAGCTGTAGTCCTTTTGTCCTGATGCATGCTGGGAAGTGTAGTGATTTAATGCTGGTGCATGCTGGGAGCTGTAGTCCTTTTGTCCTGATGCATGCTGGGAGCTGTAGTCTCTGTTCTGATGCTTCTGTCTCTTTAAGAATCTAGAGTACAGACCCCTCCCTCTTCCTCACATTGTTCTGATGCCGGCCTCAGACACAGGATGAACCAGGACTAAACCTGGACTAAACCAGGTCTAACCCAGGTCCACACCAGGACTAAATCAGGACTGTATGAGGACTGAACCAGGACTAAACCAGGTCTAAATCTGGACCAGGACCGGAACTGTCATTGGCTGTCACTGTCTCTTTTCGCTCCCTTCACGTTCTCTGGATTCTATTGTGAGGTTCTGTTGACATCCTCTGGTCTGGACTCTGGTCTGGACTCTGGTCTGGACTCTGGTCTGGTCTCTGGTCTGGTCTCGTCCTGGTCTCGTTGGTGATTTTTTAAATTGTTTTAAACCTCTGCTTGTTCAGTCACACATAATCCTCGTTTCTTTTGTCTCGTGAGGACGTTGAATCGTGATGTTTGTCTTCAGTCAGATTTAGCCTGGACTGTGCTGGACTGTGCTGGACTCTGCTGAGTGTCTATTGTCCCTGAGGAGCCCCCTCCTTCGCCCCCTACTTGCCCCCTCCTCACCCCTCACCCCCACCCCCGCTGTGGAGAGACGGAGGCGTGAGCTCAGCCTGAGCTCGTGTGAGCTCGGCCTGATGCTATGACCCTGTGCGTCGCTGGAGGTGAGTGATCTCTGATGGAACTAAGATTTAACGGGAGGCTGCGGGGCCGGGTACCACTGCAGCGTCTCCATGGAGACCGTATCCCCCATATCTGAGAGGGATGGGGGAGGAGGGCCGTCGCCATGGAGACTGTATCTTGAGCACACAAAAGAGAACAGAGACGAGTGTAATTTAATACAAAATATGAACATCACACTAACACCACACTCTGTGCATATCACACTCTGTGTATATCACACTCTGTGGACATCACACTCTGTGGACATCACACTCTGTGTATATCACACTCTGTGTACATCACACTCTGTGTACATCACACTCTGTCTACATCACACTCTGTGTACATCACACTCTGTGTATATCACACTCTGTGTACATCACACTCTGTGGACATCACACTCTGTGTATATCACACTCTGTGTATATCACACTCTGTGGACATCACACTGACAGGATGGTTCATTTGGAGTTGGAGCTTAGACCTGTTTTCATTCTATTGTTTTGTTTTAATCCCCCCACTATCACACACACACACACACCCCACACACACCCCACACACCCACACACACACACACACACTGCCCCCCCCTCCCTGACCCTCACACAAAAGACTGCCCCACTTTATCTGTAACGCTTCATTTAAGACTCAACTCTGACCTGGAGAAGGGTCCAGCTTTAGTCCAGACCAGGACCAGGCTCAGTGCAAAGTGCTGCTGAGGTCATGGTGACCTGTGGTCAGGTTCATTCAGCAGAGGGTCTGAGGGCCACATTCGGCCCCTGGGCCATAGACTGTCCCTGAGCTACAGACTCCTGACTCCCGGTCAGACCTAGGGTCAGACACACTCTCTTCTCTTCTGTGCATTGTGTTGTGGTCAGAGTCAGTGTTTATGGTCAGGGTCAGCATCAGACACACTCTCGTCTCTTCACACTTGTGCGTCAGGGTCAGACACTCTCGTCTCTTCACACTTGTGCGTCAGGGTCAGACACTCTCGTCTCTTCACACTTGTGCGTTGCGTCTCACCTGTGCAGGTGCAGAGGAGCGGCAGCCTGTGATTGGTGGTTACCATGGTGCCCAGGCCATCGTCAGGGGAACTGTGGGGGCTCCACCTGATGCCCCCCCGGATCCAGGTCGACTGCTGTTTACCCAATGGTAAATATCACAACTACTACTACTACTACTACTACTACTATGGTCATTTAGGTCCTAAAGGAACTACTACTACTGCTACTACCGTTACCATTACTACTACAGTACTAGTACTGCATCAGGCAGACTGTGTTTAGTGAACAGGGTCTAAATACCTGGTTTGTTTTTGATTCTGAGGCTAACAGCTCAGTGTCATTTCTGTTTAAAAGCAAAAGATGAAGTTAAAATCTGTCACTGGACAAATCGTTGTAGGAGTGAAGACGTTTCTCTGCTCGTCCAAGTCTCTTCTTCTTCAGTTCTGGTCAGATTCCTGCTGGACACTGCCTTATATCTGTCTGAAGGAGGCGCTAACTACTCTGAAACTGTAAACAGCTTTTGTTTCAAGTTTCATATGAAACTACCGTATTCAACATTTGCTGAATAGGGTAGTTTCAATAATTGCAATTGCAGAACTGTCCTCACAATGAAACAGAATTATTGTCCTTTGCTGTAGTTTAATTACAGGATCTGTTTGTTTTACAGGCTTTTCCAAAAATGTCTGAGTAATAAGAGACAGACAGGGAAGAACAAGCGAAGAATATGATACATGCAGCATTTCTTATTCAGTACAGATTTGGTTTTATAAAGTAAACCACCAGCATTTTTACTCCTGATGCCCTGTATGTGTGGGTTTACTCCTGATGCCCTGTATGTGTGGGTTTACTCCTGATGCCCTGTATGTGTGGGTTTACTCCTGATGCCCTGTATCTGTGGTTTCATATCTGACGATTTATGATGACCCCGATAAACCCCTTCTATTTTGATTCCATTCCAAAACAATTTTATATTAGAATTTGTCCTAAATCATGAATTTTTCTTTTTCTCGTTCAATAACTTTTAAATCAAACTATTTTTAAAATGGTCTCAACTATGTTTTAACTTGTGGAATTAACTGATCAACATCAAATCCTGAACAATATAAATCCGTATCATCTCAAAAACAACCAACTCCAATATTTTAGATACTTTATAAATGTCATTCAAATAAAGAATGAATAACTTTGGCCCCAGGACAGGACCTTGAGGACTTCCACATGATAAAGTTTTATGAAGTGATACTGTACCATTACTGATACTGTAATACCTGCTGTTTGACTCACACCATCCACTGCAGCACAAACTCGGAGTGATCCGGACACTACACCACAGAGACACAAACACAGAGGGAAAAGTGAAGGAGGAGCAACATGTGGACAAAGTCCTCTCTGCTTGTGGAGATCCAAAATGGGCCTTCAATAGATCGAAGAGCTAAAAAACAGGACAACAAGGATTCTGAACCTAGAAGGAGAGGAGTTACCATCCCTTACACTGCAGGTGTGTCTGAAAAACTTCAGAGAATCTTCAGACAGGATGAGATTCTTGTCTTTTTCAAACCCACAAACACTTTAAGACAAAAATTGGTTCACCCTAAGGACAAAACCCCGAGCCATAAACAAAGTAATGTGTCTACTCCATTCAGTGAAGAGTGAGCGTCACACTGGAGAAACTAAACAGCTGCTCCATAAGAGGATGGACCAACAGAGAGTTCCTCTGGACCCCAGTCCGCCGTGCATCTCCATCTTAAAGACACTGACCACCTCCTCTGAAGACAGTGAAGTTCAGATCTTAGCCAGAGAAAAGAAATGGTTTGAGAGAGGAGGTAAAGAAGCTATTTTTGTTAGGAAAGAGAATCCTTCCTAACCAGCTCTTACTCACTCCTCTGATCCAGAACAATCACACGTCTGTCAGAGTAAACGATGTTCAATAGAATCGAATGATTTACGTAGATTGATAAATATACCACTTGTATTTGGTTTATTATCAACTGCTGATGTTACATTTTCTATAAAGTCCATCACTGCTAGAGATATGGATCTATTATTGAGAAATCCATACTGCTGATCATATAATATCCTAGATTTTTCTAGAAAACTATCCAGTTGAACAAACAACTTTTCACATTTTTTGAAAATTGATCTAATAATGAAATGGGCCTAGAGTTAGTGACTTGTTGCTTATCACCATCTTTATAAATAATTGGGAGCACTTTAGTCAGTTTCATTTTCTCAGGAAATGTCCCTGTTAACAAAAGAACTGCTGCAGATGTAAGTTAAAGGCTTCACTTTCATGACCTCCTCGATCACTGACAGATCAATATTCTTACAGTCTGTAGATCTCATACACTTCACGTCTGTCCCTCTCACACAGCTACAACAAACATAAAACTGATTCATGTTAATCCTGAGTTTCCATCTGCAACATGAGTTTGTTGCATTTGATTTGTGAAGGTTGTGCCACATTAACAAAAAAGGTATGAAATTCATCATGAGTTTCTTGTACATTGTCAGTTACTTTGCATCATTTTTCATTATTTGTGTTGTGAATGTTTGACTCACATGGCCAAGATTCTGAAATCGCTGCAACGCTGGATTTGAATCTGCTGTTAAAGTGGATCACAGTTGATGCTTTAATTTCATCTTCAGAATAATATCCACAGTCCAAATTTAACTTCTCAGACAAATAGCCACCAGGATCAATGTCTGTTTCTGCATCATAGGACGTGTAATCCTGGTGTTCAAAAGTATTAAAGTGTATAATGTTCTCGATTTTGCTTGATTACTTTTTTCTTTTTGGTTGGCCTTAGGTTTGACAGGACCAAGCAGTTCATTTTTCCAACTCAGTCTTGTATTCTTACTTAAATTAGTCCAAGTCTTTGATTTCTCATCTTGTCATTATTTCTGATTTCCTCTGGTGTTCCACTGAGTTTGATCAGTTCCTTGTCCATGTATCCTGATCTTCTGTTTCTTTAGGACTGTTTCTTTAGGACTTGCCTGTCGTCCAATCTCTGCATTTTTCCTCGTGAGGTGTTCATTTACATCTACACGTGAGCCCTTGAGTTTTTTAGTTAACTTTAGCACTTCAACTTTATGTTTGTGATTTGCAAATCTGAAAATGATCTTGGGGCTATTTCTTTGTTTCAGAGGAATCGTGTGACAGGCAAAGATGTTCCTACTTTCTAGAGCAATGTCTTTGCTGTGAAAGAAATCTATGGTTTGTTGTTCAAGTGTGTGTAGTTCACCTGGTAGAGCATCTTCAACCTACTTGTCTCCTGCTGTAGTCCTGCAGAGGTGTGGTCCTTGTCTCCTGCTGTAGTCCTGCAGAGGTGTGGTCCCTCCTTGTCTCCTGCTGTAGTCCTGCAAAGGTGTGGTCCTTGTCTCCTGCTGTAGTCCTGCAGAGGTGTGGTCCTTGTCTTCTGCTGTAGTCCTGCAGAGGTGTGGTCCTTGTCTCCTGCTGTAGTCCTGCAGAGGTGTGGTCCCTCCTTGTCTCCTGCTGTAGTCCTGCAGAGGTGTGGTCCTTGTCTCCTGCTGTAGTCCTGCAGAGGTGTGGTCCCTCCTTGTCTCCTGCTGTAGTCCTGCAGAGGTGTGGTCCTTGTCTCCTGCTGTAGTCCTGCAGAGGTGTGGTCCCTCCTTGTCTCCTGCTGTAGTCCTGCAGAGGTGTAGTCCTTGTCTCCTGCTGTAGTCCTGCAGAGGTGTGGTCCTTGTCTCCTGCTGTAGTCCTGCAGAGGTGTGGTCCTTGTCTCCTGCTGTAGTCCTGCAGAGGTGTGGTCCTTGTCTCCTGCTGTAGTCCTGCAGAGGTGTGGTCCTTGTCTCCTGCTGTAGTCCTGCAGAGGTGTGGTCCTTGTCTCCTGCTGTAGTCCTGCAGAGGTGTGGTCCTTGTCTCCTGCTGTAGTCCTGCAGAGGTGTGGTCCTTGTCTTCTGCTGTAGTCCTGCAGAGGTGTGGTCCTTGTCTCCTGCTGTAGTCCTGCAGAGGTGTGGTCCTTGTCTCCTGCTGTAGTCCTGCAGAGGTGTGGTCCCTCCTTGTCTCCTGCTGTAGTCCTGCAGAGGTGTGGTCCCTCCTTGTCTCCTGCTGTAGTCCTGCAGAGGTGTGGTCCTTGTCTCCTGCTGTAGTCCTGCAGAGGTGTGGTCCTTGTCTCCTGCTGTTGTCCTGCAGAGGTGTGGTCCTTGTCTCCTGCTGTAGTCCTGCAGAGGTGTGGTCCTTGTCTCCTGCTGTAGTCCTGCAGAGGTGTGGTCCTTGTCTCCTGCTGTTGTCCTGCAGAGGTGTGGTCCCTCCTTGTCTCCTGCTGTAGTCCTGCAGAGGTGTGGTCCTTGTCTCCTGCTGTTGTCCTGCAGAGGTGTGGTCCTTGTCTTCTGCTGTAGTCCTGCAGAGGTGTGGTCCTTGTCTTCTGCTGTAGTCCTGCAGAGGTGTGGTCCTTGTCTCCTGCTGTAGTCCTGCAGAGGTGTGGTCCTTGTCTCCTGCTGTAGTCCTGCAGAGGTGTGGTCCCTCCTTGTCTCCTGCTGTAGTCCTGCAGAGGTGTGGTCCTTGTCTCTTGCTGTTGTCCTGCAGAGGTGTGGTCCTTGTCTCCTGCTGTAGTCCTGCAGAGGTGTGGTCCCTCCTTGTCTCCTGCTGTAGTCCTGCAGAGGTGTGGTCCTTGTCTCCTGCTGTAGCCCTGCAGAGGTGTGGTCCCTCCTTGTCTCCTGCTGTAGTCCTGCAGAGGTGTGGTCCCTCCTTGTCTCCTGCTGTTGTCCTGCAGAGGTGTGGTCCTTGTCTCCTGCTGTTGTCCTGCAGAGGTGTGGTCCTTGTCTCCTGCTGTAGTCCTGCAGAGGTGTGGTCCTTGTCTCCTGCTGTTGTCCTGCAGAGGTGTGGTCCTTGTCTCCTGCTGTAGTCCTGCAGAGGTGTGGTCCCTCCTTGTCTCCTGCTGTTGTCCTGCAGAGGTGTGGTCCTTGTCTCCTGCTGTAGTCCTGCAGAGGTGTGGTCCTTGTCTCCTGCTGTAGTCCTGCAGAGGTGTGGTCCTTGTCTCCTGCTGTAGTCCTGCAGAGGTGTGGTCCTTGTCTCCTGCTGTAGTCCTGCGGAGGTGTGGTCCTTGTCTCCTGCTGTAGTCCTGCAGAGGTGTGGTCCTTGTCTCCTGCTGTAGTCCTGCAGAGGTGTGGTCCCTCCTTGTCTCCTGCTGTAGTCCTGCAGAGGTGTGGTCCCTCCTTGTCTCCTGCTGTAGTCCTGCAGAGGTGTGGTCCTTGTCTCCTGCTGTAGTCCTGCAGAGGTGTGGTCCTTGTCTCCTGCTGTAGTCCTGCAGAGGTGTGGTCCTTGTCTCCTGCTGTAGTCCTGCAGAGGTGTGGTACCTCCTTGTCTCCTGCTGTAGTCCTGCAGAGGTGTGGTCCCTCCTTGTCTCCTGCTGTTGTCCTGCAGAGGTGTAGTCCTTGTCTCCTGCTGTTGTCCTGCAGAGGTGTGGTCCTTGTCTCCTGCTGTTGTCCTGCAGAGGTGTGGTCCTTGTCTCCTGCTGTTGTCCTGCAGAGGTGTGGTTCTTGTCTCCTGCTGTAGTCCTGCAGAGGTGTGGTCCTTGTCTCCTGCTGTTGTCCTGCAGAGGTGTGGTCCTTGTCTCCTGCTGTAGTCCTGCAGAGGTGTGGTTCTTGTCTCCTGCTGTAGTCCTGCAGAGGTGTGGTCCTTGTCTCCTGCTGTTGTCCTGCAGAGGTGTGGTCCTTGTCTCCTGCTGTTGTCCTGCAGAGGTGTGGTCCCTCCTTGTCTCCTGCTGTAGTCCTGCAGAGGTGTGGTCCTTGTCTCCTGCTGTAGTCCTGCAGAGGTGTGGTTTCTTGTTCCAAGTATTCCAGTCTTTTTTAAATTCATCAATCTTCTTGTTTTTTTTTGTGATTCTGTAATTGCTCATTTGTCCAGGTCTGATCCTTAACCATGTTACTCAACTCTTCGGTCATTGAGTTAAGTGATTTTTTTCACTTCTTCCACGTCTCGGCGATCTTCTTTGCCACTGTTCTATATCTTTTGCTTAAGTTTTGTTGTTGATTAATCAGACTTCCAATACATGTAATTCAAGTGTCTCCCAAATTTGTGCCTATTTGTGTCCAAATAGGAGAAAAAAAAGTGTTCAATGACTCACAAATGTTTTGATTAAAGCATGTTTAGTCCTGACTCTCAGCACCAGCAGGAGGCCAGGACTAAACCAGGACTAAACCAGGACTAAACCAGGACTAAACCAGCACTAAACCAGGACTAAACCAGGACTAAACCAGGACTAAACCAGGACTAAACCAGGACTAAACCAGCACTAAACCAGGACTAAACCAGGACTAAACCAGTACTACAGCAGGAGGCTGGCCCCTGAAGTCTTCAGAGTGTGAGATGGTTCATGTGGCTCATGTGGGAGATGTTCTTTGGTGCTGGTTCATGGAGAGACTTGTTCAGACAGAGCTGCTTTAAAGTCTCTGAGCCACAGGAGCCAGAGACTGAGCCACAGGACACGTGTGTGAAGTACTTCCTGGTTCTAGTCCTGCCCCGAGCAGCAGTGTTCTGGATGTTCTGGATGTTCTGGATGTTCTGGATGTTCTGTTCTGTGGCTCGTTTGGAGAGTCCAGTGATCAGGACGTTACAGTCGTCTGACCTCCTGGACACAAATGTATGAATATTTATTTAAACAGTCTAAGAGCTAAAACCCTGAACATCCACAGACAAAAGGATCAGACTTAAAAGTATTTTCAGTTTGTGGGACCAGAGTGAGCAGCAGGAGTTACACTGTTTGACATGCAGAAGAGGTCATGAGAGGTCATGAGAGGTCATCAGAGGTCATCAGAGGTCATGAGAGGTCATCAGAGGTCATGAGAGATCATCAGAGGTCATGAGAGGTCATGAGAGATCATCAGAGGTCATGAGAGGACATCGTAGGTCATCAGAGGTCATGAGAGGTCATCAGAGGTCATCGTAGGTCATCAGAGGTCATGAGAGATCATCGGAGGTCATCAGAGGTCATGTACATGTGACTTGTTTTATTCTCATATTTCAGGGATGCTGGTGAGTCTGGAGTGTCTGAGGGAGACTCCTCTGATCGACATAAAACAGCAGCTGTTCACAGAGGCCAGGAAGTACCCCCTCTACCACCTCCTACAGGTAACTACAGGTACTACACCCAACACCTCCTACAGGTAACTACAGGTACTACACCCAACACCTCCTACAGGTAACTACAGGTACTACACCCAACACCTCCTACAGGTAACTACAGGTACTACACCCAACACCTCCTACAGGTAACTACAGGTACTACACGACGAGAGGCCAAATGGACGACTGAGGGACAGAGACAACTGTCAAAGCTCATGCTGCTTTCTCTGATCTGATTGGTTAAACTGTGCTGTTCCCTGCTCTGATTGGTTAAAGAGGGGGTATTATGCAAAATTCACTTTTTTGAGAGTATTCCCATGTTATAACCTTGTTCCCTCATCAAAAACATGCTTGTCCATACATGCCCATCAAAGTAAATACCTCCTCTTTAATACCCCATAGAAGTAAATACCCCCTCTTTAAACTTTCTTTGTGGTTATTGGTTAAACTCTGCTCTTCTCTGTTTTGATTGGTCAGGAGGAGTCATGCTATATCTTTGTGGGCGTGACACAGGAAGCAGAGAGGGAGGAGTTTTATGATGAAACGCGGCGTCTATGCGACCTGCGTCTCTTCCACCCGATTCTCAAAGTCATCGAACCCATCGGCAACAGAGAGGAGAAGATCCTGAACCGTGAGATCGGTGAGAGGAAAAACATCACCAAAATATCACCAAAACATCATTGAAACATCACCAAAATATATTTTAGACCTGGTTTAGTCCTGGTTTAGTCCTGGTTTTGTCGTAACGGCTAGTGCGTGTGCAGACCAATGAGTGCAGACTCGGGGGCAGTTTACAGGGCGTTTATTTACAGTGAGGATCAAAGTCAATTCAGATTATTCGCTAATCATACACAGGACGTAGGGCAGGGCAGGAGCGGGATAAACCAGGACTGGCACGGGAGCAGAGACTGCCGGGACCGAGACACGATGAGACCAGGGGCCGGACCAGGAGAGACTGAGCTGGGGTAATCCAGAGAGCGGAAGCCAGAGCAGGAGACGGGAAGCACACCGGAGACCAAAACAGGGCGGGAGGCAGGGCAGAGGGCAGACAATACCGGAGCTGGAGCACAGAGGCAGGAGCGAGCGAGGGCAGGAATCGGGAAGGAGGTGAAAAATCCAATAAGCAAACAGGCTGGCAGGTAACAAAATGCAAAAATAGGCTGGAGCATTCACGTTGAACACGCGGACGGTCTGGCTCCGATTGTCTTCTGCCGAGTCCTCATATACTCGGCAGCAGGTGAAGGTAACTGCGCTGATGCGCTCCAGGTGTGTGTGGGAGGAGTCAGGAACTCCGCCCAGCTCCAGGCAGACAGGTAGGGGAGGGGGAGAGAGCACAGGAGGACAGGGACAAACGGGCATCATGACAGGTTTAGACCTGTTTTAGACCTGATTTAGACCTAGTTTAGACCTAGTTTAGACCTGGTTTAGTCCTGGTTTAGACCTGATTTAGACCTAGTTTAGACCTGGTTTAGTCCTGGTTTAGACCTGGTTTAGTCCTGATTTAGACCTGATTTAGACCTGGTTTAGACCTGGTTTAGACCTGGTTTATACCTGGTTTAGTCCTGGTTTAGACCTGATTTAGACCTAGTTTAGACCTGGTTTAGTCCTGGTTTAGACCTGGTTTAGTCCTGATTTAGACCTGATTTAGACCTAGTTTAGACCTGGTTTAGACCTGGTTTAGACCTGGTTTAGACCTGATTTAGACCTAGTTTAGACCTGGTTTAGACCTGGTTTAGACCTGATTTAGACCTAGTTTAGACCTGGTTTAGACCTGGTTTAGACCTGGTTTAGACCTGTTTTAGACCTGGTTTAGACCTGGTTTAGACCTGGTTTAGACCTGGTTTAGTCCTGTTTTAGACCTGGTTTAGTCCTGTTTTAGACCTGTTTTAGACCTGGTTTAGACCTATTTTAGACCTGGTTTAGACCCGGTTTAGTCCTGGTTTAGACCTGTTATAGTCCTGTTTTAGACCTGTTTTAGACCTGTTTTAGACCTGGTTTAGACCTGGTTTAGACCTGTTTTAGACCTGTTTTAGACCTGGTTTAGACCTAGTTTAGACCTGGTTTAGACCTGGTTTGGTTCTGTTTCAGGCTTTGCGATCGGCATGCCGGTGTGTGAGTTCGAGCTCTTGAAGGATGCAGAGGTGCAGGAGTTTCGGAGGTCCATACTGAGCGTGTGCAGAGAGGCTGTGGAGGAGCGGGAGGCAGGGGGCGCTCACTCCCAGGCCCTGTACGTCTACCCCCCCAACGTGGAGACGAGTCCGGAACTGCCCCTGCACCTGTACCAGCGCTTGGACCAGGGTAAGACCTCCCAAAGACCAGGTTTAGACCAGGTTTACTCCTGGTTTACGTCAGGTTTAGACTGGGTTTAGACCGGGTTTAGGCCAGGTTTAGTCCTGGTTTACATCAGGTTTAGACCGGGTTTAGACTGGGTTTAGACTGGGTTTACACCAGGTTTAGTCCTGGTTTACATCAGGTTTAGACCGGGTTTAGACTGGGTTTACACCAGGTTTAGTCCTGGTTTACATCAGGTTTAGACCGGGTTTAGACTGGGTTTACACCAGGTTTAGTCCTGGTTTATCACCGGGTTTAAGACTTCACACTTCTGTATTTGCAGGCCGTCTGATCGTTACCATCTGGGTCATTGTGTCACCGTCCAACTCCAAACAGAAGTACACGCTCAAGGTACTGCTAATACTACAAATACTACAAAATACTAATACTACCACTACTAATACTAATACTACTAATACTACACAGTCAGTGTCAACCTCGTTGTAGCCCACAGTCCTCATGAAGACAGTGAGGACTAGGTTAGTGAGCAGGTTAGTAGGTTGAAAGTTTAAGTGTGTTTTATTTTGAAGGTGAGCCAGAGCAGTCTTTTATTTTGAAGGTGAAGGGTAAAGTCAATTCAATTCAATTCATTTTATTTTTGTAACGCCCAAAGTCACAACAACAGTTGTCTCGAAGGGCGTTCATGTTTTGGTTGATGGGGAAACCGGAGTACCCGGAGGAAACCCATCCAGACACGAGGAGAAACATGAAAAACTCCACACAGAAAGGCCTGGTGACCCGGGGATCAACCAAACCTTCTGCTGTGAGACATGAGCCACTCAGCCATCGAGATATACACACAAAAACACAACAACACACAAAAACACAACAACACACAAAAACACACAACACACAAAAACAAACAACACACAAAAACACACAACACACAAAAACACAACAACACACAAAAACAAACAGGAAAATCAAACAACAGGAAAAATCAGACAAAACAAGAAAAATCGGCCAGGTGAGGAGGAGGAAGACCAGACGAGGAGGAGGAGAGGGTCCAGCTGTCATCGGGGCATCTGAAAGAGATACACTCCACAGGGGGAGTGGGACAGGGGACAACATGTGAATAGCATTGCTGATGAGAAAATAGGACAAAGTAGAGGATAGTGCTCAGGTTGCCATACTTCCCCCAGCTAGTTACTCCTACTGCAGCCTGTCTTATCCCGGGTTTGTCCCTAACTCCCTCACTATGTAACCTGGTCTATACCGAAGAGGAAGGTTTTAAGCCTGGTCTTAAATACAGAGACTGTGGGGGCCTGTTTAACATCAGCAGGGAGTTGATTCCATAGCACAGGAGCTTGGTAACTGAATGCTCTCCCTCCCACTGTACTTTTGGACACTCTAGGAACCACTAATAGTCCTGCATTCTGAGAGCGGAGTGCTCTGTTTGGCTGGTACGGGACAATAGCATCTTGCAGATAGGATGGGGCCATACCGTTTAGGGCTTTGTATGTCAGGAGGACGACTTTGAATTTGATTCTAAGCTCGACAGGAAGCCAGTGCAGATATTTTAGTACAGGACTGATGTGGTCTCTTCTTTTAGTTCCTGTTAAGACTCTGGCCGCTGCATTTTGGACCAACTGGAGGCTCCTTATAGTAAAGTGTGTTTTATTTTGAAGGTGAGCCACAGCAGTCTTCCAGAGCAGCTGATCGCTGAGTCCATCAGGAAGAAGAGTCGCTCGATGCATCTGTCGCCACAGCAACTGCGCCTGTGTGTACAGGAGTACCAGGGACAGTATATACTCAAGGTACTACTACTACTACTACTACTACTACTGCTACTACTACTACAGCTGGAGTACCAGGGACAGTATATACTCAAGGTATTACTACTACTACCGGGGACAGTTCTACTTCCGTTCCTTTGAAAAGTGCAGTTCCACAGTCTCTGTCTCTGTCCCCAGGTGTGTGGATGTGATGAGTATCTGCTGGAGAAGTATCCACTGAGTCAGTACAAGGTAATCACACACACACCCACACACACACACACACCCCTACACACACACACCCACCCCCACACACACACGCACCCCCCCCCACCCCCCCCCCCCCCACACACCCACCCCCACCCCCCCACACACACCCCTACCACACACACACACCCCCACACACCCCCCCCCACACCCACCCCCCCACACACACCCCCACACACACACCCCCACACACACACCCCCCCCCCCCACCCCCACCCCCCCCCCCCCACCCCCCCCCACCCCCCCACACACACACACACCCACCCCCCCACACACACCCCCCCACCCCCCCACACCCCCCCCACACACACACACCCCCCCACACACACATCCTACAGAACAGACCAATGTTTTTTAACATTATTATAACCATCTCTGTCCTCTCCTCCTTCCCTCTTTTTTCCTTCCCCTCCCCTCCTCTACCCTCCCTCTTCTTCTCCTCCTCTTCCCCCCTCCTCCTCTCTTCTCCTTCTCTCCTCCCCTTCTCCCCCCTCCTCCTCCTCCTCTTCTCCTCCTCCCTCAGTACATCCGCTCGTGTCTGTCTGTGGGGCGTCTTCCTCACCTGATGCTTGTGTCCAAAGACTCTCTTTACTCTCAGCTCCCGTCCTCAGGCTTTGTCACGCCATCATACAGGTACAGGAAGGGCATCTGACACACAGGGAGGGCATCTGACGCACAGGGAGGGCATCTGATGCACAGGGAGGGCATCTGACGCACAGGGAGGGCATCTGACACACAGGGAGGGCATCTGACGCACACGGAGGGCATCTGATGCACAGGGAGGGCATCTGATGCACAGGGAGGGCATCTGATGCACAGGGAGGGCATCTGACACACAGGGAGGGCTCATGTCTGTGTGCCTTTCAGCCGTAGGACTCCTCAGCCCTCCCCTTGTCCCTCTGGTTCTGGTTCTGACTCGATCCGGTCTCTGTGGGCCTTTAACACTCTGCTGAGGATCAGACTCCTCTGCGCCACGTACGTCAACGTCAACATCCGCGACATCGACAAGGTCAGTCTGTCTGCCATTTGTCTATGTCTGTCATGATCCGCACTGTCCGCTCCTGGTTTTCCTCCCTGCGTGCTCTTCCCCCTCCCTCACCTGCTTGTACCTGGAGCTGGGCGGAGCTCTCGGCTCCTCCCGTGCGCACCTGCTCTCCATCTGGCTAATCACCACACCTGCCATGGATAAGAGGAGATGGGGGAAGACACTCGGGGCGAGATCGTCTGTTTGTCCTCATCCTGCCTGTGTCGTCCTCACTTGTTCCTGTCGTGCCTGCGTTCCTGTTGTCCCTGTGTTCCTGTCATGCCCCGGCCCTGGATGTCTCCTGCCCGCTCTGCCCTACGCCCGTCTGGTCTGCCTGTTCCTGTTTTCCTGTCGTGCCTGTGTTCCTGCTCACCTCCGGATCACCCTCTGTTTGTACTTGTCCTATTCCTACAATAAATCCTGTAAATCTGCCCCGAGTCTGTATCCCTTGGTCTGCTACACACACCTGTTACGACAATGTGTGTCTGCATCTGTCCATGTCTGTCTGCGTCTGACTGTGTCTGTCTGCATCTGTCTGCATCTGTCTGCGTTTGTCTGCGTCTGCGCGACTCTGTCTGCCGTCTGTCTGTCGTCTGTCTGCCGTCTGTCTGCATTTGTATGCGTCTGTCTGCATCAGTTCTAAAGGTTTGTTATTTTTAAGGTTTTTTTTTTTTTACACTTTTTTGAAAGTAAATACTTATTTCTAATTATTTTTGTGCCATTTTTTAAAATAATTGTTAATAATTTTTTTCTCTAAATGGTATTTGATTTTCCTGTCACAGACACATAAACTCTAATATTTACTGTGTTATTCATATAAATGTAAGAGTCTGAACTTGTAATCTCATAGATATTCACTCTGTTGCCGTGGTGACATTGTGTCTCTGTTGCCATAGTAACTGCTGTGTCTCTTTTCAGATCTATGTCAGAACGGGCATCTATCATGGAGGAGAACCTCTGTGTGACAACGTCAACACCCAGAGAGTGCCCTGCTCCAACCCCAGGTATTTCTATACTCCCCTACACCCCATAATACTCTAATATACCCCACTATACCCCATATACCCCATTACACCCTGCTATACCCCCATAACTCCTATACCCCCTCTATACCCTACTATACGCCACGATTCCCTACTATACCCCAGTATACCACCCTATACCCCACTGTACCCTACTATACCCCATCACACCCCACTATACCATATTATACCCCATTATACCCCATCCATCCATCCATCCATCCATCCATTTTCTTCCGCTTATCCGGGGCCGGGTCGCGGGGGCAGCAGTCTAAGCAGGGACTCCCAGACTTCCCTCACCCCGGACACGTCCTCCAGCTCCTCCGATGGTACCCCAAGGTGTTCCCAGGCCAGCCAAGAGACATAGTCCCTCCAGCGTGTCCTGGGTCTTCCCCGGGGCCTCCTCCCGGTGGGACATGCCCAGAACACCTCCCTAGGGAGGTGTCCAGGAGGCATCCTGAGCAGATGCCCGAGCCTCAGCTGCTCCTCTCAACGTGTAGGAGCAGCGGCTCTACTCCGAGCTCCTCCCGTGTGACCGAGCTCCTCACCCTATCCCTAAGGGTGCGCCCGGCCACTCTGCGGAGGAAACCCATTTCAGCCGCTTGTATCCGCGACCTTGTCCTTTCGGTCATTACCCAGAGCTCATGACCATAGGTGAGGGTAGGAACGTAGATTGAGGTAAATCGAGAGCTTCGCCTTCCGGCTCAGCTCCTTCTTTACCACAACGGACCGATACAGCGACCGCATCACTGCAGACGCTGCACCGACCCGCCTGTCAATCTCCCGCTCCATCCTTCCCTCACTCGTGAACAAGACCCCGAGATACTTGAACTCCTCCACTTGGGGCAGAGACTCACCACCCACCCGGAGAGAGCAAACCACCTTTTTCCGGTCGAGAACCATGGCCTCGGATTTGGAGGAGCTGATTCTCATCCCAGCCGCTTCACACTCGGCTGCAAACCGCCCCAGTGCCTGCTGCAGGTCCTGGCTCGAAGAAGCCATCAGGACAACATCATCTGCAAACAGCAGAGATGAAATCCTGTGGTTCCCAAACCAGGCCCCCTCCGGCCCCTGGCTGCGCCTAGAAATTCTGTCCATAAATATAATGAACAGAACCGGTGACAAAGGGCAGCCCTGGCGGAGTCCAACATGCACCGGGAACAGGTCTGACTTACTGCCGGCAATGCGAACACAGCTCCTGCTCCGATCATACAGGGACCGGACAGCCCTTAGCAAAGGGCCCCGGACCCCATACTCCCAGAGCATCCCCCAAAGGACACCACGAGGGACACGGTCGAATGCCTTCTCCAGATCCACACAACACATGTGGACTGGTTGGGCATACTCCCATGAGCCCTCGAGGACCCGATAGAGAGTATAGAGCTGGTCCAGTGTTCCACGACCGGGACGAAAACCACACTGCTCCTCCTGAATCCGAGGTTCGACTATCGGTCGGATTCTCCTCTCCAGTACCCTGGAATAGACCTTACCGGGAAGGCTGAGGAGTGTGATCCCCCTGTAATTGGAACACACCCTCCGGTCCCCCTTCTTATACAGAGGGACCACCACCCCGGTCTGCCATTCCACAGGTACTGTCCCCGACCGCTACGCGATGTTGCAGAGATGTGTCAGCCAAGACAGCCCCACAACATCCAGAGACTTGAGGTACTCAGGACGGATCTCGTCCACCCCCGGAGCCTTGCCACCGAGGAGCTTGCCAACCACCTCAGTGACTTCAGCCAGGGTGATGGACGAGTCCGCCTCTGGGTCCCCAGTTTCTGCCCATTATACCCCCTATACCCTATTATACCCCACTATATCACCCTATACCCCACTATACCCTACTATACCCCATCACACCCCACTATACCATATTATACCCCATTATACCCCCTATACCCTATTATACCCCACTATACCACCCTATACCCCACTATACCCTATTATACCCCACTATACCCTATTATACCACTCTATACCCCACTATACCCTATTATACCACTCTATACCCCATTATACCCTATTATACCCCACTATAACCCAATATACCCTATTATACCACTCTATACCCTACTATAATCCACTATGCCCTATTATACCCCATTACACAACCCTATACCCCACTATACCCTATTATACCACTCTATACCCCACTATATCCTATTATACCCCCACTATACCCACCTATACCCCACTATACCCTATTATACCACTCTATACCTCACTATACCCTACTATACCCCACTATGCCCTATAATACCCCATTACACCACCCTATACCCCCTATACCCCACTATGCCGTATTATACCACTCTATACCCCACTGTACCCTATTATACCACTCTATACCCCACTGTACCCTATTATACCACTCTATACCCCACTGTACCCTATTATTCAATTCAGTTCAATTCATTTATTTTTGTAACGCCCAAAATCACAACAACAGTTGTCTGAAGGGCGTTCATGTTTTGGTTGATGGGGGAAACCGGAGTACCCGGAGGAAACCCATCCAGACACGAGGAGAAACAAGAAAAACTCCACACAGAAAGGCCTGGGCGACCTGGGGATCAACCAAACCTTCTGCTGTGACAAACAAAACAACACACAAAAACAAAACAACACACAAAAACAAAACAACAGGAAAAATCAGACAAAACAAGAAAAATCGGCCAGGCAAGGAGGAGGAGAGGGTCCAGCTGTCATCGGGGCATCTGAAAGAGATACACTCCACAGGGGGAGTGGGACAGGGGACAACATGTGAATAGCATTGCTGATGAGAAAATAGGACAAAGCAAAGGATAGTGCTCAGGTTGCCATACTTCCCCCAGCTAGTTACTCCTACTGCAGCCTGTCTTATCCCAGGTTTTAATGTCCCTAACTCCCTCACTATGTAACCTGGTCTATACCGAAGAGGAAGGTTTTAAGCCTGGTCTTAAATACAGAGACTGTGGGGGCCTGTTTAACATCAGCAGGGAGTTGATTCCATAGCACAGGAGCTTGGTAACTGAATGCTCTCCCTCCCACTGTACTTTTGGACACTCTAGGAACCACTAATAGTCCTGCATTCTGAGAGCGGAGTGCTCTGTTTGGCTGGTACGGGACAATAGCATCTTGCAGAGAGGATGGGGCCAAACCGTTTAGGGCTTTGTATGTCAGGAGGAGGACTTTGAATTTGATTCTAAGCTCGACAGGAAGCCAGTGCAGATATTTTAGTACAGGACTGATGTGGTCTCTTCTTTTACTTCCTGTTAGGACTCTGGCCGCTGCATTTTTGACCAACTGGAGGCTCCTTATAGTACTTTATAGTACTTTATAGTACTTTATAGTACTTTATAGTACTTTATAGTACTTTTGGGGCAGGCAGCGAGCAGAGAATTACAGTAATCAAGTCTGGAAGTAACAAATGCATGGATGAGTTTTTCAGCATCGTTTTTAGGTAAAATATTTCTAATTTTAGTTATATTTCGCAGGTGAAAGTATGCGGTTTTACAAGCTAGGTTTATATGGGCTGTGAATGAGAGATTTTGATCAAATAGGACTCCAAGATTTTTTACAGTAGGACTAGAAGCTATACTCACATTGTCGAGTGAGATTATCTGGTCTGACAGAGAATCTCTTTGACCTTTGGGACTAACGACAATGACCTCTGTTTTTTCAGGATTTAAGAGCAGGTAATTCAAGGTCATCCAGGTTTTGATGTCCTTCACACAGACACTGAGTTTATCTATTTGATCAGTCTGATTTGGCTTCATTGATAAGTACAGCTGAGTGTCATCAGCGTAGCAGTGAAAATTAATGCCATGTTTTCTGATAATGTTTCCCAATGGCAACATATACAGAGTAAATAGGATTGGACCAAGCACAGATCCTTGTGGAACACCACAGCCTACTTTAGAACAGGGAGAGGTGCTCTGGTTTATACTAACAAACTGGTGCCTATCTGATAGATAGGATTTAAACCATTTGAGGGCGGTCCCTCTGATTCCACTCTATACCCCACTATACCCTACTATACCCCACTATGCCCTATTACCACTGTATACACCACTATACCCTATTATACCCCATTACACCACCCTATACCCATTATACCCCTTTACACCACCTCTCACTCTTACCCTCACACCTGGAGTCTGGAGGCGTCTCATTCGTGGCGTCTCAGTTCTGATGCGTCGTTCTGAGCATCACAGTCTGACCCTGACCTGCTCCTGTGTCTGACCCTCAAACACACAGGGCTTTAATATCCTCTCCTGTCTCCTTGCCTCCTTTCTTATCTCCTTGTCTCCTCTCTTGTCTCCTCACTTGTCTCCTCACTTGTCTCCTTGTGTCCTCAGGTGGAATGAGTGGTTGACCTATGACCTCTCCCTGTGTGATCTCCCTCGCTCGGCCCGACTCTGCCTCTCCATCTGTTCCGTCAAAGGAAGAAAAGGAGCTAAAGAGGTAGGAAAGGAGCCGAGGAGGCAGGAAAGTGGCCTAGTTTGAATCTCTTTTAGTCCTGGTTCAGTCCTGGTTCAGTCCTGGTTCAGTCCTGGTTCAGTCTTGGTTCAGTCTTGGTTCTGGCCCGGTCTCTGGTTCTGACCCGGTCTCTGGTTCTGACCCGGTCTCTGGTTCTGATCCGTCTCTGTTTTACAGGAGCACTGTCCTTTGGCCTGGGGAAATGTGAATCTCTTTGACTTTAAAGACGTTCTGGTATGTGGGAAACTGGCTCTGAGTCTGTGGCCCGTTCCTCATGGCCTCGAAGATCTGCTCAACCCCATCGGCACGGCAACCTGCAACCCCAACAAGGTCAGATGCCCTTCCACTGTGACATTAGCCATAAAGAGTTATGACGTAAAGCTGCTAGCGTTAGCCGCTTTAGCTGAAGCTGTTAGCAGATCGATCATTTCCACATGTCAGACATAAATGTGATCATTCCAGTCCGTTTCTGTCAGGGTCAGGGTTAGGGTCAGGGTTAGGGTCAGGGTTAGGGTCAGGGTTAGGGTCAGGGTCAGGGTCACGGAGAGTCAGACCCAGACTCACCTGAGCAGGGTCAGGGTCAGGGTTGGGGTCAGGGTTGGGGTTAGGGAGACAGACCCAGACTCACCTGCGCAGACAGGGGCAGGAGGAGTCTGTTACTGATATGAAGTTTATTCATATTTCCTGGTCAAACGATCGTGTCTCCATTTATACAAATATATATGGTCCAATCTCATTTTTGCCCAATTCCAAACTCTGTCACAGTGGACAGTGTCCATTGTCCCGAGGTCGTCCCGAGGTCGTCCCGAGGTCGACTGAGTTCACAGTCGCCCTGGTCCAGACCGAGATGAGACTGTTGGGTCACACCGGCCTAAGTGCCGATCTCTCTCTTTTACGTCGACCTGGCTAAATGTGAAAACAACTTAAAACTTTTAACTTAAATGTTTGTTCTCACACGCATGTATCAGATGCCCTCCCATCCATCCTATGTCTGTGATCATAACCTCAGTTAAACCCCGGTCCAACCCTGATCTAACCCCGGACTAACCCCAGTCTAACCCTGGTCACTCCCTGGTCAAACCCCTGTCGAACCCCGGTCTAACCCCGGTCTAACCCCGGTCTAACCCCGGTCTAACCCCGGTCTAACCCCGGTCTAACCCCGGACTAACCCCGGTCTAACCCCGGTCTAACCCTGGTCTAACCCTGGTCTCTCCCTGGTCTAAACCCGGTCTAACCCCGGTCTCTCCCTGGTCTAAACCCGGTCTAACCCTGGTCTAGCCCTGGTCTAGCCCTGGTCTAGCCCTGGTCTAGCCCTGGTCTTGCCCTGGTCTTGCCCTGGTCTAAACCTGGTCTCTCCCCGGTCTAAACCCGGTCTAACCCCGGTCTCTCCCTGGTCTAAACCCAGTCTAACCCCAGTCTAACCCTGGTCTCTCCCCGGTCTAACCCTGGTCTAACCCTGGTCTAACCCTGGTCTCACCCTGGTCTCTTCCCGGTCTAAACCTGGTCTAACCCTGGTCTCTCCCTGGTCTAAACCCAGTCTAACCCCAGTCTAACCCTGGTCTCTCTCCGGTCTAACCCTGGTCTAACCCTGGTCTTTCCCCGGTCTAACCCCTGTTTCTCCCTGGTCTAAACTCGGTCTAACCCCAGTCTAACCCTGGTCTCTCTCCGGTCTAACCCTGGTCTAACCCCTGTTTCTCCCTGGTCTAAACTCGGTCTAACCCCAGTCTAACCCTGGTCTCTCTCCGGTCTAACCCTGGTTTTTCCCCGGTCTAACCCTGGTCTTTCCCTGGTCTAAACCCGGTCTAACCCTGGTCTCTCCCCGGTCTCGTCCCGGTCTAACCCCAGTCTAACCCCGGTCTCTCCCTGGTCTCAGGAGTCCCCGTGTCTGGAGTTGGAGTTCTCATGGTTTCATCAGACCGTCGTGTTTCCAGACGAGACTCAGATCGAAGACCACGCCCACTGGACCATCAGCCGCGAGCTCGGATACTCCCCTGGACTGGTACTAGACCAGGACTAGAACAGGACTACACCAGGACTAGAACAGGACTAGAAAAGGACTAGACTAGGACTAAACCAGAACTAAACCTGCACTAACCCCTGTGTGCCTGTGGTTGGCTGTGGCAGAGGGGCGTGGCCTGTGAGGGCCTATCAGAGGCGGAGGTGGAGCAGTTGAAGGTTCTGGGGTCTCGAGATCCTCTGTACGAGTTGTCGGAGCAAGACAAGGACTTCCTCTGGAGGCACAGGTGAGACACGCCCCTTACAGGTGGGACACGCCCCCTTACAGTTGAGACACGCCCCTTACAGGTGAGACACACCCACTCTGCCTAAGTCATGCCTATGCTCACTTCCTTGCGGCTAAAGGACAGACATGTCCAGAGGAATGTACAGTCACCTCTCCATAAAATACAGGACTAACAAAGTGTCACATGCTGTAGCGCCCCCTATGGACAGATGCACATCACACTAGAGCAGCACTTTTTTTTACATTTGTACCAAAATGACGACGTGACGCTGCAGAATCCTATGAGTATGAACGATTAAGAAAATAAAACTAGAGAAGGAAATGCATATGTCACAGTGGGCGTGTCACAGTGGGCGTGTCACAGTGGGCGCGTCACAGTGGGCACGTCACAGTGGGTGTGTACCGTTGGAGATACGGGGGCAGATCAACAAAATGGCATGTTGAAAGTAGTGGATTAAAGATTAAACTCAAACATGAATCAGTCCAAATAAAACTTTAGAGGCTCAACGAGAAGAAACAACTGAAACATGGAGAAACATCTGAACAGAAGAGTTTGGAGAACAGGGATTTACTGTGTGTGTGTGTGTGTAAAATATTGTGTGTTGTATTTCAGACATTACTGTGTGAACTTCCCTGAGTCTCTGCCAAAGCTGTTGCTGTCGGTCAAATGGAACTCCAGAGACGAAGTGTCACAGGTAAAAAACACAGGCTAATACATGCTAATACATGCTAACACACTGACACCCGCTAATCCAGTGACACACGCTAACATACTGACACATGCTCACAATTCAATATCAAATCAATTAATTTTTGTTGTGCCCAAAATCACAGCAGCGTCGCCTCTGAACATGAGAAATGATTTAACCAAGAGAAAGTCAGAAACTCAACAATGAAACAGAAACAGACAAACAAATGGAGAAGTGTCCCAGAGCACCCCCTGTCCTTAGACCTTCCTCCTGCAGGAAAAACAAAAAAAACACAACCAAAAAACAGTGGAAACCTGGAGGAGAACCACAGTGAAGAAGAGCTCCACTCCCATGGATGAGTAGCTGCAGATGTGTCCCGGACACACCCATTTACAGATAGAGTTCAAGTCTGTAGAATCTCTTTGAGGCCGTTCGATAGTCCTCTTCCATGGCCTCTCTGAACTCCTCCCAACCACAAGTTTTTGCCTCTGTGATTGTGCGAGCCTCAGTACACTTGGTCTGCCAGTACCTGTCAGCTGCCTCAGGAGTCCCACGAGCCAACAAGGCTCAATAGGATTCCTTCTGCAGCCTGACGGCATCCCTTACTTTTGGTGTCCACCACCTGGTTTGGGAGTTGCCGCCACGACAAGCACTGCAGACCTTACGACCAGAGATTCCCAGCAGACCATCACGATACTCTTGAGTCTGCCAGGTCTGTCCAGCTTCCTCCTCCGCCAATGGATCCAACTCACCACCAGGTGGTGCTCTACAGCTCTGCCCCTCTCTTCACCCGAGTGTCCAAAACACATGGCTGGAGGTCAGATGACACGACAACAAAGTCGATCATCGACCTCTGACCTAGGGTGTCCTGGTGCCAAGTGCACTGATGGACACCCTTGTGCTCGAACATGGTGTTCATTATGGTCCTCAATCAGGCCACTCCAGGTGTCACTGTCGCTGCCCATGTGGGTGTTGCAGTCCCCGATGGGTTCACTGTCTAGTACCCCTCTCAGAGACTCCAAGAAGGCCGGTTATTCTGCACTGCTGTTCGGCCTGTACAACAGAGGAACAGTGAGACACTTGTCCCGACCCGAAGGCGCAGGGCCCTCTCGATCACCAGGGCGAACTCCAACACATGGCGGCTGAGCTGTGGGGCAATAAGCCCACACCACCTCAGTGGTGTTGCCCACGGGCAACGCCACAGAAATGGAGGGTCCAGCCCTTCTTAAGGAGTTGGGTTCCAGAGCACAAGCTGTGGGTGGAGGTGAGGACGACTATATATAGCTCAACACAAGAGCAGGTAAGTACTAACACGCTAACAGGCTAACACGCTAACTGATATTAACCTCATATTAATTGTATTGTTACAGATGTAAAGCCTGCTGAAGGAGTGGCCTTTGTGTTATATTACTCGCATTATTAAATACATATATTTGTATATTTGTGTATTATTACTACAGATGTACTGCCTGCTGAAAGAGTGGCCTCTCATTGAACCAGAGTCGGCTCTGGAGCTGTTGGACTGGAACTTTCCGGATCCTGTGGTTCGAGAGTTTGCTCTGAGGTGTTTGGTCCAAGGCCTGAGTGACGACAAACTGTCCCAGTATTTACTACAGCTAGTACAGGTACTACAAATACTAATGCTACTACTATTACTACTCCTACTACTACTGTTACTGCCACTACAGTACAGGAGTCAGGCTTGAGCAATAACAAACTGTCCCAGTATTTACTGCAACTAGTACAGGTGCAACTACTACTGCAGTTTAAGACTAGACTGAAAACCCAGTTGTATTTAAATCTGCTATGTAAATAAAATTATATTAAAAGTATTACTACTAGCCTGTAGCGTGTAGCCTGTTGTCTGTAGCCAATAGCCTGTAGCGTGTAGCCTGCTGTGTGTAGAGTGCTGTGTGTAGCATGTGGCCTGTTAGTTGTAGCATGGTGTGTGTAGCTTGTAACATGCAGCCTGCTGTGTGTAGTGTGTTATGTGTAATGTATAGCATGTAGCGTGTAGCCTGTAGCATGTAATGTGTAGTCTGTAGCATGTAGCCTGTTGTGTTTAGCATGGAGTGTGTTCTCTGACTCATCCTGTGCTGTTGCAGGTGTTGAAGTATGAGATGTACCTGGACAACCCTCTGGCTCGTTTCCTGATCAAAAAGGCACTGACCAATCAGAGGATTGGACACTTCTTCTTTTGGCACCTCAAATCAGAAATGCACAACAAAACCGTGTCCCGACGCTTTGGGCTCCTCCTGGAGGCCTTCTGCCGTGCCTGCGGCATGTACCTGAAGCACCTGAACCGACAGGTGAGACAAGGGCGTGAACCGACATGTGAGAGGGGAGGGGCATGAACCGACAGGTGAGAGGAGAGGAGGTGTGTGTGGAGGGGGTGATGTGCCAAAAGAGGTCAGTGGATGCGGCATTGTTCCTGTTGTTGGTTCCTGTTGTTTGCGTTGTCCTTGTTGTTGGTTCCTGTTGTTGGCGTTGTCCTTGTTGTTGGTTCCTGTTGGTTGCTGTTGTTAATGTTGTCTTTGTTGTTGGTTCCTGTTGTTAGCGTTGTCCTTGTTGGTTGTTGTTGGTTGCTGTTGTTAGCGTTGTCCTTGTTTTTCTGGGTTCCTGTTGTTAGCGTTGTCCTTGTTGTTGGTTCCTGTTGTTAGCGTTGTCCTTGTTGTTGGTTCCTGTTGTTAGCGTTGTCCTTGTTGGTTGTTGTTGGTTGCTGTTGTTAGCATTGTCCTTGTTGTTGTTGGTTCGTGTTGTTAGTGTTGCCCTTGTTGTTGGTTGTTGTTGGTTCCTGTTGTTAGCGTTGTCCTTGTTGTTGGTTGATGTTGGTCGCTGTTGTTAGCATTGTCCTTGTTGTTGTTGGTTCCTGTTGTTAGCGTTGTCCTTGTTGTTGGTTCCTGTTGTTAGCGTTGTCCTTGTTGTTGGTTCCTGTTGTTAGCGTTGTCCTTGTTGTTGGTTCCTGTTGTTAGTGTTGTGTCCTTGTTGTTGGTTCCTGTTGTTAGCGTTGTCCTTGTTGTTGGTTCCTGTTGTTAGCGTTGTCCTTGTTGTTGGTTCCTGTTGTTAGTGTTGTGTCCTTGTTGTTGGTTCCTGTTGTTAGCGTGGTCCTTGTTGGTTGTTGTTGGTTGCTGTTGTTAGTGTTGTGTCCTTGTTGTTGGTTCCTGTTGTTAGCGTTGTCCTTGTTGTTGGTTGCTGTTTGCGTTGTCCTTGTTGTTGGTTGTTGTTGGTTCCTGTTGTTAGCGTTGTCTTTGTTGTTGGTTGCTGTTTGCGTTGTCCTTGTTGTTGGTTGTTGTTGGTTCCTGCTGTTAGCGTTGTCCTTGTTGTTGGTTGCTGTTTGCGTTGTCCTTGTTGTTGGTTGTTGTTGGTTCCTGTTGTTAGCGTTGTCTTTGTTGTTGGTTGTTGTTGGTTCCTGTTGTTAGCGTTGTCTTTGTTGTTGGTTGCTGTTGTTAGTGTTGTGTCCTTGTTGTTGGTTCCTGTTGTTAGCGTTGTCCTTGTTGGTTGTTGTTGTTAGCGTTGTCCTTGTTGATGGTTGCTGTTTGCGTTGTCCTTGTTGTTGGTTCCTGTTGTTAGCGTGGTCCTTGTTGGTTGTTGTTGGTTCCTGTTGTTAGTGGTGTCCTTGTTGGTTGTTGTTGGTTCCTGTTGTTAGCGTTGTCCTTGTTGTTGGTTGCTGTTTGCATTGTCCTTGTTGTTGGTTGTTGTTGGTTCCTGTTGTTAGCGTTGTCCTTGTTAGTTGTTGTTGGTTCCTGCTGTTAGCGTTGTCCTTATTGGTTGTTGTTGGTTCCTGTTGTTAGCGTTGTCCTTGTTGTTGGTTCCTGTTGTTAACATTGTCCTTGTTGTTGGTTGTTGTTGGTTCCTGTTGTTAGCGTTGTCCTTGTTGTTGGTTCCTGTTGTTAGCATTGTCCTTGTTGTTGGTTCCTGTTGTTAACATTGTCCTTGTTGTTGGTTGTTGTTGGTTCCTGTTGTTAGCGTTGTCCTTGTTGTTGGTTGTTGTTGGTTCCTCTTGTTAGTGTTGTCCTTGCTGTTGGTTCCTATTGTTAGCGTTATCCTTGTTGTTGGTTGTTGTTGGTTCCTGTTGTTAGCGTTGTCCTTGTTGTTGGTTGTTGTTGGTTCCTCTTGTTAGCGTTGTCCTTGTTGTTGGTTGTTGTTGGTTCCTCTTGTTAGCGTTGTCCTTGTTGTTGGTTGTTGTTGGTTCCTCTTGTTAGCGTTGTCCTTGTTGTTGGTTGTTGTTGGTTCCTCTTGTTGTCGTTGTTGTTATGATTGCAGTCAGGTCTGTGGTGTTTGTAAGTCGGTTAAACTTAACCCTGTGTTCATTATTGGAGATTATTGGAGCTGAGGTTACGGTTGTGTGTTCATTCGACTGTATAAACTGTGTTCAGGTGGAGGCGATGGACAAATTGGTGAATCTGACGGACACGCTCAAACAGGAGAAGAAGGACGAGACACAGAAGGTGACACACAACCTGAGCACGTACTCCTGACCTCCACCACCACCTCCACCTCTATCTAAACTATCTATCTAAACGCTGCTCTCTGACTGGTCTCCTCACTAAACGCTGCTCTCTGATTGGTCTCCTCACTAAACGCTGCTCTCTGATTGGTCGCAGGTGCAGATGAAGTTCCTGGTGGAGCACATGTCTCGTCCTGATTACATGGAGGCACTGCAGGGCTTTGTGTCGCCGCTCAACCCAGTGCACCAACTCGGATCTTTGAGGTACAAATACTAACCCTAACCCTAACCACTACTGCTAGTACTACTGTTGCTGCTACTATTACTACTACTGCTACTATTACTATTACTCCTGCTAGTGCTACTACTAAACCCAAGGTACAAATACTCCTACTGTATTGAACCATATTTCCAAATCTGGTCCCTGGTTCCAGTTTATCCGCTATAACTGCTACCCTCAATCAGCTTCATTTAGAGCCGAACATTCTGGGTGACGTCCGCTCCTTCACACAGTCTACGGTTGTTCTCTTTGTTTAGATTCTACATAACAATGCTCTCTTTGTGACGGTCCCAGGTTGGACGAGTGCCGGATCCTGTCATCAGCGAAGCGCCCCCTGTGGCTGAACTGGGAAAACCCCGACATCATGTCCGAGCTTCTGTTCACCAACAACGAGATCATCTTCAAGAACGGAGACGGTAAAAAACACCAATATAAGCACTAAACATATCCAACAGACATGACCCAAACCCGTGAGCTAACTAACCCAAACCCGTGAGCTAACTAACCCAAACCCGTGAGCTAACTAACCCAAACCCGTGAGATAATTAACCCAAACCTGTGAGCTAATTAACCCAAACCCGTGAGCTAATTAACCCAAACCCGTGAGCTAACTAACGCAAACCTGTAAGCTAACTAACGCAAACCTGTAAGCTAACTAATCCAAACCCATGAGCTAACTAACCCAAACCCATGAGATAACTAACCCAAACCTGTGAGCTACCTAACCCAAACCCGTGAGCTAACTAACGCAAACCTGTAAGCTAACTAACCCAAACCCATGAGATAACTAACCCAAACCCAAATAAAATAAAATAAAACTGGAGAAAGAAGTGCAGACAGTGGGCGTGTCACAGTGGGCGTGTCACAGTGGGCGTGTCACAGTGGACGTGTCACAGTGGGCGTGTCACAGTGGGCGTGTCACAGTAGGCGTGTCACAGGGGGCGTGTCACAGGGGGCGTGTCACAGGGGGCGTGTCACAGGGGGCGTGTCACAGGGGGCGTGTCACAGGGGGAGGTTAAACGGGGGTAGATGGACAAACTAGCCCCTTGAAAATAAGAGATTAAAGATTAAACTCAAACATGAATCAGTCCAAATAAAACTTCAGAGGCTCAAAGAGAAGAAACGACTGAAACAGGAGAAACATCTGAACAGAAGAGTTTGAACACATTTAAGAACACGCCCCACACGTTGTTAAACTTATCGTATCTTTACACTAACCCAACGCTTTGAGTTAATTTAAGGATAAGTTCCTGAATCACAAATGTTTCCTTAAAACCCTGTGTCTCTGAGGTTCACAGCGCCCTCTTGTTGCAGACCTCAGGCAGGACATGCTGACGCTGCAGATCATTAAAATTATGGAGAACATCTGGCAGAACCAGGGCTTGGACCTCAGGTGAGACCTAAAGCTCCTTTAATAGATTTATACCTCCTGAAACTCTAAACTCTGCCCCATCAAGAAGAACTGAACCAGATCTGGAGCTCGGGCGAGACCTCAGAGTGTGACGTCAGCCAGTGTTCAGCTGCAAATACAGCTCACTGTGTTTTACTGTGTTTTACTGTGTTTTATTGTTTTATTGTGTTTTATTGTTTTATTGTGTTTTTATTGTGTTTTCTTGTGTTGTATTGTTTTCCTGTGCATTACTGTGTTTTACTGTGTTTTATTGTGTTTTACTGTGTTTTATTTTGGTTTACTGTGTCTTTATTGTGTTTTATTGTGTTTTTATTGTGTTTTCCTGTGCATTATTGTGTTTTCCTGTGCATTACTGTGTTTTATTGTGTTTTACTGTGTTTTATTATGTTTTTAATTGTGTTTTCCTGTGCATTATTGTGTTTTCCTGTGCATTATTGTGTTTTCCTGTGCATTATTGTGTTTTCCTGTGTCTTTATTGTGTTTTATTGTGTTTTTATTGTGTTTTCCTGTCTTTTCCTGTGCATTACTGTGTTTAATGTGATTATTCTAAAAGTATTCAAACATGTACTGCAGAATGCTTCCGTACGGCTGCCTGTCCATCGGAGACTGCGTGGGGCTGATTGAAGCGGTGAAAAACAGTTACACCATCATGCAGATCCAGTGTAAGGGCGGCCTCAAGGGGGCGCTACAGTTCAACTCCAACACTCTGCACCACTGGATCAAGGAGAAGAACAGAGGAGAGGCGTGAGTACAACAAGTACCATAAATATTATAACTGTTACAACTAGTACTACTACTAATACTATACTACTACTATACTACTACTACTACTATACTACTGCTACTACTACTACTGCTACTACTACACTAATAATATACTACTACTACTGCTACTACTACTAAATCTAGCTCCATTACTCCTCCTGTCCCTACAGCTGAAACATGATGCTTCAAACTGATCGAGCCATAGACCTCTTCACCCGCTCCTCTCTCATCCCTCTCTCCTCTCTTTCATCCCTCTCCTCTCTCTCCTCTCTCATTCCTCCACTCTCTCATCCCTCTCTTCTGTCATTCCTCTCTCCTCTCTCATCCCTCTCTCTCCTCTCTCATCCCTCTCTTCTGTCATTCCTCTCTCCTCTCTCATCCCTCTCTCTCATCCCTCTCTCTCCTCTCTCTCTCAAATCAAATCATCAAATCAAACTTTATTTATAGAGCACTTTTCATACAAAAAAGTAACACAAAGAGCTTTACAAAGCATTAAAATCAGTCCCACCCACCAAACCCACACAACCACCCCACAGCCCAACAACCAACCCCAACACATCAATAAACACAACCAGACAACCCCCCGCCCCAACACACACTCCCACCCCCCACCCCAACACACACTCCCACCCCCCACTCCAACGCACACTCCCACCCCCCACCTCTCATCACTCTCCTCTCTCTCATCCGTCTCTCTCATCCCTCTCTTCTCTCTCTCCTCTCTCTCATCCCTCTCTCTCCTCTCTCTCTCATCTCTCTCCTCTCTCATCCCTCTCTCCTCTCTCTTATCCCTCTCTCACCCTCTCTCATCCCTCTCTCCTCTCTCTCACCCTCTCTCTCATCCCTCTCTCTCCTCTCTCTCATCCCTCTCTTCTCTCTCTCCGCAGGTACGATCGGGCCATCGACCTCTTCACTCGTTCGTGTGCTGGTTATTGCGTCGCGACGTTCATCCTCGGCATCGGCGACCGTCACAACTCCAACATCATGATCAAAGAGAACGGCCAGGTCTGACCCCAAAAGACCCGCCTCTAGACCGGTTATGATCCTCCTCTAGACCGGTTATGATCCTCCTCTAGACCGGTTATGATCCTCCTCTAGACCGGTTATGATCCTCCTCTAGACCTGATCCTCCTCTAGACCTGATCCTCCTCTAGACCGGTTATGATCCTCCTCTAGACCGGTTATGATCCTCCTCTAGGCCTGATCCTCCTCTAGACCGGTTATGATCCTCCTCTAGACCGGTTATGATCCTCCTCTAGACCGGTTATGATCCTCCTCTAGACCTGATCCTCCTCTAGACCGGTTATGATCCTCCTCTAGACCGGTTATGATCCTCCTCTAGGCCTGATCCTCCTCTAGACCGGTTATGATCCTCCTCTAGACCGGTTATGATCCTCCTCTAGACCGGTTATGATCCTCCTCTAGACCTGATCCTCCTCTAGACCTGATCCTCCTCTAGACCGGTTATGATCCTCCTCTAGACCGGTTATGATCCTCCTCTAGACCTGATCCTCCTCTAGACCTGATCCTCCTCTAGACCTGATCCTCCTCTAGACCGGTTATGATCCTCCTCTAGACCGGTTATGATCCTCCTCTAGACCTGTTATGATCCTCCTCTAGACCTGATCCTCCTCTAGACCGGTTATGATCCTCCTCTAGACCTGATCCTCCTCTAGACCGGTTATGATCCTCCTCTAGACCTGATCCTCCTCTAGACCGGTTATGATCCTCCTCTAGACCGGTTATGATCCTCCTCTAGACCGGTTATGATCCTCCTCTAGACCGGTTATGATCCTCCTCTAGACCGGTTATGATCCTCCTCTAGGCCTGATCCTCCTCTAGACCGGTTATGATCCTGCTCTAGACCGGTTATGATCCTCCTCTAGGCCTGATCCTCCTCTAGACCGGTTATGATCCTCCTCTAGACCGGTTATGATCCTCCTCTAGGCCTGATCC
Source organism: Periophthalmus magnuspinnatus (assembly GCF_009829125.3). Classification (NCBI taxonomy): domain Eukaryota; kingdom Metazoa; phylum Chordata; class Actinopteri; order Gobiiformes; family Gobiidae; genus Periophthalmus; species Periophthalmus magnuspinnatus. The sequence continues at coordinate 58,440 of NC_047143.1, read as the reverse complement.
TCCTCTAGACCGGTTATGATCCTCCTCTAGACCGGTTATGATCCTCCTCTAGGCCTGATCCTCCTCTAGACCGGTTATGATCCTCCTCTAGACCTGATCCTCCTCTAGACCGGTTATGATCCTCCTCTAGACCGGTTATGATCCTCCTCTAGACCTGTTATGATCCTCCTCTAGACCTGATCCTCCTCTAGACCGGTTATGATCCTCCTCTAGACCTGATCCTCCTCTAGACCGGTTATGATCCTCCTCTAGACCTGATCCTCCTCTAGACCGGTTATGATCCTCCTCTAGACCGGTTATGATCCTCCTCTAGACCGGTTATGATCCTCCTCTAGACTGGTTATGATCCTCCTCTAGACTGGTTATGATCCTCCTCTAGACCTGATCCTCCTCTAGACCGGTTATGATCCTCCTCTAGGCCTGACCCTCCTCTAGACCGGTTATGATCCTCCTCTAGACCGGTTATGATCCTCCTCTAGACCGGTTATGATCCTCCTCTAGGCCTGATCCTCCTCTAGACCGGTTATGATCCTCCTCTAGACCGGTTATGATCCTCCTCTAGACCGGTTATGATCCTGCTCTAGACCGGTTATGATCCTCCTCTAGGCCTGATCCTCCTCTAGGCCTGATCCTCCTCTAGACCGGTTATGATCCTCCCCTAGACCGGTTATGATCCTCCTCTAGGCCTGATCCTCCTCTAGGCCTGATCCTCCTCTAGACCGGTTATGATCCTCCTCTAGGCCTGATCCTCCTCTAGACCGGTTATGATCCTCCTCTAGACCGGTTATGATCCTGCTCTAGACCGGTTATGATCCTCCTCTAGGCCTGATCCTCCTCTAGGCCTGATCCTCCTCTAGACCGGTTATGATCCTCCCCTAGACCGGTTATGATCCTCCTCTAGGCCTGATCCTCCTCTAGGCCTGATCCTCCTCTAGACCGGTTATGATCCTCCTCTAGGCCTGATCCTCCTCTAGGCCTGATCCTCCTCTAGACCGGTTATGATCCTGCTCTAGACCGGTTATGATCCTGCTCTAGGCCTGATCCTCCTCTAGGCCTGATCCTGCTCTAGACCGGTTATGATCCTGCTCTAGGCCTGATCCTCCTCTAGGCCTGATCCTGCTCTAGACCGGTTATGATCCTGCTCTAGGCCTGATCCTCCTCTAGACCGGTTATGATCCTCCCCTAGACCGGTTATGATCCTGCTCTAGACCGGTTATGATCCTGCTCTAGACCGGTTATGATCCATGTAAACCCTCTCTTCTGTCCTCAGCTCTTTCACATCGACTTTGGACACTTCTTGGACCATAAGAAGAAAAAGTTTGGTTACAAACGCGAGCGCGTTCCCTTCGTCCTCACGCAGGACTTCCTCATCGTCATCAGCAAAGGAGCTCAAGAGTCTACGAAGACCAAGGACTTCCAGAGGTCTGGACCAGGACTAAACTGGGACTAAACTAGGACTAAACAAGGACTAAACCCAGTCTAAAACAGGACTAAACCAGGACTAAACTAGGACTAAACTAGGACTAAACCCAGTCTAAAACAGGACTAAACCAGGACTAAACCAGGACTAAACCCAGTCTAAACCAGGACTAAACCAGGACTAAACCCAGTCTAACCCAGGACTAAACCCAGTCTAAACCAGGACTAAACCCAGTCTAAACCAGGACTAAACCAGGACTAAACCCAGTCTAAACCAGGACTAAACCAGGACTAAACCCAGTCTAAACCAGGACTAAACCAGGACTAAACCCAGTCTAACCCGGTCTCTCCTCAGGTTCCAGGAGATGTGTTACGCCGCGTACTTGGCGATCCGCAGTCACGCGTCGCTTTTCATAAACCTGTTTTCACTGATGCTCGGCAGCGGGATGCCCGAACTCCAGAGCTTCGACGACATCGCCTATCTGAGGAAAACCCTGGCCCTCGGTAAGTCCGGACCAGAACCAAGACCAAGACAAGGACCCAGACCATCACCAGGACTAAGACCAGACCAGAGACCAGACCAGAGACCGGACCAGACCAGAGTCCAGACCAGAGTCCAGACCAGAGTCTAGACCAGAGTCCAGACCAGAGACCAGAGACCGGACCAGAGACCAGAGACCAGAGACCGGACCAGAGACCAGAGACCAGAGTCCAGACCAGAGACCGGACCAGAGTCCAGACCAGAGACCGGACCAGAGTCCAGACCAGAGACCAGAGACCAGACCACAGTCCAGTCCAGACCAGAGTCCAGACCAGTCCAGTCCAGAGTCCATAAACAGCTGATTGTGCTCGTGCTGCAGTCGAGACCAGAATGAATCCGACTGAAATGTTTAAAATGGATTTGATTAAATAATTGAAGTTTGATGAAGGTTCAGACTTTCACTCTGAGCTGAACACAGGTCAATGTGCTATTCTGAAAACAAAAGAACCTGTCCAAGGCAAATGGCCCCCACCTGAGAATCAAAGGACCTCCCTCTCCACCCACCCCCACCCCACCTCCACCCACGGCCCCCACCCACGGCCCCCACCCACGGCCCCCACCCACGGCCCCCACCCACGGCCCCCACCCACGGCCCCCAACCGTCTAGAAAACCTCATCAGATCAGGAATTAAGACGAAAACAGAAATGGGGCCTGAGACATAACCTCTCCCCCATCTACAACTCCACCTACAACTCCATCTACAACTCCACCTACAACTCCACCTACAACTCCACCTACAACTCCACCTACAACTCCACCTACAACTCCATCTACAACTCCACCTACAACTCCACCTACAACTCCACCTACAACTCCACCTACAACTCCACCTACAACTCCACCTACAACTCCACCTACAACTCCATCTACAACTCCACCTACAACTCCACCTACAACTCCACCTACAACTCCACCTACAACTCCACCTACAACTCCATCCTCAGACCCAGAACAATATCAGGGTCGTCTCAGCTGAAACTGGAGACAAAAGCTGTTCACAGTTTGTGTTTTTAGCTCCTCCCCTCAGACAGATATAAGGCAGTGTCCAGCAGGAATCTGACCAGACCTGAAGAAACAATCTGACCAGACCTGAAGAAACAATCTGACCAGAACTGAAGAAACAATCTGACCAGACCTGAAGAAACAATCTGACCAGACCTGAAGAAACAATCTGACCAGACCTGAAGAAACAATCTGACCAGAACTGAAGAAACAATCTGACCAGACCTGAAGAAACAATCTGACCAGACCTGAAGAAACAATCTGACCAGACCTGAAGAAACAATCTGACCAGACCTGAAGAAGCCGCTGGGATGAGCAGCCAAACGTCTTCAGTCTGAGACGATTTGTCCAGTGACAGATTTTAACTCATTTGCTTTTCTGTAAAGCACTTTAAATTACTGTGTGTATGAACTGTGCAGTACAAATAAACGTGCAGTACAAATAAACGTGCAGTACAAATAAACGTGCAGTACAAATAAACGTGCAGTACAAATAAACGTGCAGTACAAATAAACGTGCCTTGTAGTAGCAGTTGCATGAACATGTAGTGTGTATATTTCTGTAGAAGTAGCAGGAGTGGCAGCAGTAGTAGTAAAGGTGGTAGCAGCAGCAGCAGTAGTAGTAGTAGTAGTAGTAGTAGTAGTTATAGTAGTATTCTAACAGCAGTTATATATTGTATTTAAAAATGGCTGTGTTGTGTTACAGAGAAGACCCAGCAGGAGGCGCTGGAGTACTTCAGTAAACAAATGAACGACGCTCACCACGGAGGCTGGAGCACCAAGATGGACTGGATCTTCCACACCATCCGACACATGCCCAACGAGCACTGAGTACCCACAGAGTACCCACAGAGTACCCACAGAGTACCCACAGAGTACCCACAGAGAGTATCAGAGAGAGTATCCCCACAGAGTACCCCCAGAGTACCCACCAAGTATCCACGGTATTCCCCACACAGAGTATCCAGAGAGAGAGAGAGTACCCCAGAGAGTACCCACTAACTCCCGACGGCTCCAGACCTGTCCCTGACCTCCACCTCCTCCCTGGTCTCTTAAAACCAGGACTAAACCAGGTCTAAGCCAGGACTAAACCAGGACTAAACCAGGACTAAACCAGGACTAAACCAGGTCTAAACCAGGTCTAAACCAGGACTAAACCAGGTCTAAACCAGGTCTAAACCAGGACTAAACCAGGACTAAACCAGGTCTAAACCAGGTCTAAGCCAGGACTAAACCAGGACTAAACCAGGACTAAACCAGGACTAAACCAGGTCTAAACCAGGACTAAACCAGGACTAAACCAGGTCTAAACCAGGACTAAACCAGGTCTAAACCAGGACTAAACCAGGTCTAAACCAGGTCTAAACCAGGACTAAACCAGGACTAAACCAGGTCTAAAACAGGTCTAAACCAGGACTGTCCCTGTGGGGACTGTCGGGGGCGCTGTAGAGCTCTGTCCTCTGAGCGTTCACATGGACAGCACATCCTGGACATGGACAGAGACACTAAGGACACAGGACACACACACGGAGGACACGGGACAATCATATCCTGTACACGTCTGTGGACACATCAAACCTGCCGCCGTGTTCCAAACAGGAAGTGATCATGTCGCACTTCCTGTTCCATCGCTCCAGTTCTGTGTTAAACAGCGCCCCCTGTGTCTGTCCCTGTGTCAGATTTTGTCTTAAATGTTCGTATTAACCCTCTACATGATCCTGGGCTTTTTATTTCACTTTTGTGTCTGTAAATCCAGATCTGAACTTTAATAACAGACACATCAGGAGCTCGTCTCCAGATCGGCCTCTGAACCTGCTCCAGCCTCATGAGCTTCATGTGGAGCTGAAGCTGTGGTGATGTCACACTCTGTGGGGTCATGTGACAGGGGCGTGTTACGTCGCTGCCCGATCGCCGTGACTCGTGGCGGCGGCGCTTTCTTATCTGAGCAAGACGTTTCAAATTATTTTACTGAAAAACAATTTAGACTTTTGTAAAAACAACAAAATGTAGCAGCAAAACTGAGTCTTCCATCTGCACCTCCTACTCTCACCCCGTGTCAGATGCCCTCCCTGTGCTTCAGATGCCCTCCCCGTGTGTCAGATGCCCTCCCTCTGTGTGTCAGATGCCCTCCCTCTGTGTGTCAGATGCCCTCCCTCTGTGTGTCAGATGCCCTCCCCGTGCTTCAGATGCCCTCCCCATGCGTCGGATGCCCTCCCTGTCTGTTGGGGTTTTGAGAGTTGCTTTTGGCCTTGTAGCATTTGGTAAAGTAGCATTAGCTTTTAGCACTGAGCTAAACAGCAATAACCGACCAATCACTGCTGAGACAATCAGAGAGCGACCAATGAGAGGCTGCGAGCTGTGTCACGTGACTCTGATCTGCGTCACCTTTGGTTTTAGTAACTCTGAATCATGCTGCAGTCATGTGATCTCATAAACCTGGAAGATCCGACTTTCGGCTCGGAAAAACAGGAATGAACGCAACTCGGGTCGGAATTTCAACTGAGAAACTTGTGGCGACGCTCGACTCCGAAATCCTGAGTTTCCGTCAACTCAGCAAAAAAACTTTGACAAAACTTTGTAAATATTTAGTTTATCCACAATTTACCTAAAAGAAACCACATCCTGACACAGTGTGATACTCCACTGCAGGGGTCTGCACATCCATGACTCCAGAGTGTCGTCACCTGAAAGTCCACATCTCTGAGGTCACATTAATGCAGCATCACTTTAATAAAAGACGCATGAGCGCAGCAAGAATCAGGGAACAGCCAATCAGCTGCGGGCGAGCCCTTGACTCTTGACCAATGGGCTGCGAGCCTTTTGGAGCGTGGCTCTGGAGCGTTGCACTAAACGTTCGTTAAAAGAGTTTTGACTTTTGTAAGTTTAAGTTTTATCTGTTTGGTGACGTGTTTCTGAAGCACAGATTTTCATGATGATAAAATTTGAAAACTTTTTTCATAATTTCCTCTAAAATAAATCTAATGAAATGATGATGTCACTGTTTGTTTACAGTTCTGTTTGATGTTGTGCTGCACACAATGATGCAACTGTTTGTAATAAAAAGATTGTTTAGCAGTTTTATGGTTTGTGCTTTACTGAATTAAAATATATATATGTATATATATATCAGTAAATACAAATAATTTAAAGGCGCTGTACTAATGCCGTGACACTAAAGCTAACAACAACTAGCAAGCATTTAAGTCTTGAAAAAACACTTTTAAGTGATATATTTTGACCCCAAGCTTTACCTTTCCTAACCACATGGGGGCGAAGTGGAGCGAGGCTAGTGGTCTGAGGCTACCTGCTAACAGCTAACTGACTTAGCTCGTTTTAAATACAGTTTTACAAATAAAAGTCTTCAGAACCAGAGCAGAACCTTCGGAACCAGCACCCGGATCCGCTCTGACCACAAAACCATGAGAACACGGCCTAAAACCGTGTCTAAACCGTGTCTAAAGGAGGTTTAAAGCCGACCCTGTTTTATCCCAGGGCCGGAAGTACACAGTGCGCCGGAGCGGAAGTGCGTAATTGTAGTCCGGAAGTGTTTCGGGCCGCGGGAGAAACGCAGGAAAATTAGCGAAAGTTGAAGTTCGTTGTCTGGGATTTTATTTTAAAACTGCTCATTCTGACTCGAGCCACGTTTTACAAACATCAGCTCCTCATCCGCGAAAAAACACGGATTTAACCCACATTGTGTGGTATTTATCAGAGTTTAACCCACTAACGACCAGGTGAGTGACCGTTATTATTTAACAACGTCAAGAACCACCGGGACTAAACCGGGACTAAACCAAGTCTAAACCGGGACTAAACCAAGTCTAAACCGGGACTAAACCAAGTCTAAACCAGGACTTAACCGGGACTTAACTGGGACTAAACCGGGACTAAGCAAGGTTTAAACCAGAACTTAATCAGGACTAACGTGGCATGTTTGTGTACAATTTTTTTTTGTTTTATTTTATTATTAATGATACATTTTATTTTATTTTGATTTGTCACATCACAATGACCTGCCCCCATTATATAGGGCACCTGACGCACGGGGAGGGCACCTGACGCACGGGGAGGGCACCTGACGCACGGGGAGGGCACCTGACGCACGGGGAGGGCACCTGACGCACGGGGAGGGCACCTGACGCACGGGGAGGGCACCTGACGCACGGGGAGGGCACCTGACGCACGGGGAGGGCACCTGACACACTGGCATATAGGAGGGTGGGAGGACACAGCTAATTGAAATCTTTGTGTCTTTCTCTGTAGGATCTAAGGTCCCGGTCTGGTCCCGGTCTGGTCTGAGATGGACACGCCCCCCTCCCCCCTGTCCCTGCCCCCATGTCCTTTGAGTCCAGTCTCTGTGTCCCAATGTCCTCTGCTGGATCTGTCAATTACAGCGGAGCTCTGCCCACAGAACACAAGCAGAGGAACGGTGAGACTAAACCAGGACTAAACCAGGACTAAACCAGGACTAAACCAGGACTAAACCAAGACTAAACCAGGACTAAACCAGGACTAAACCAGGACTAAACCAGGACTAAACCAGGACTGAACCAGGACTGAACCAGGACTAAACCAGGACTAAACCAAGACTAAACCAGGACTAAACCAGGTCTAAACCAGGACTAAACCAAGACTAAACCAGGACTGAACCAGGTCTGAACCAGGTCTAAACCAGGACTAAACCAAGACTAAACCAGGACTAAACCAGGCCTAAACCAGGCCTAAACCAGGCCTAAACCAGGCCTAAACCAGGCCTAAACCAAGACTGAACCAGGACTGAACCAGGACTGAACCAGGTCTGAACCAGGTCTGAACCAGGTCTGAACCAGGACTGAACCAGGACTGAACCAGGACTAAACCAGGACTAAACCAGGTCTAAACCAGGTCTAAACCAGGACTGAACCAGGACTGAACCAGGACTAAACCAGGACTAAACCAGGTCTGAACCAGGTCTGAACCAGGTCTGAACCAGGTCTGAACCAGGTCTGAACCAGGTCTAAACCAGGACTGAACCAGGTCTAAAATAGGACTAAACTCTTGTTTTTTTTAATTGGTTGTTTCAGGTTCCTGCTTCTCAGACCCACACCCAAAACCAACTCATTAGAGGTCAGAGGAAAGGCCGTCTCCATGGTAACAGCTCTGCGTCCAATCACCCCCCAGAACATTTGGTGACGTCTGGTCAGGTTGCAGCGTGTCCGGAGGGGGCGGAGCTAAATACCACTCTGGCTCTGAGGGCGGAGCTTCAGTCTCTACAGGTTTGTACAAAAAACATCAACAGAAGAGCAGAGAGAGCCAGAGGAGCAGAGAGAGCCAGAGGAGCAGAGAGAGCCAGAGGAGCAGAGAGAGCCAGAGGAGCAGAGAGAGCCAGAGGAGCAGAGAGAGCCAGAGAGAGCCAGAGAGAGCCAGAGGAGCAGAGATAGCCAGAGGAGCAGAGAGAGCCAGAGGAGCAGAGAGAGCCAGAGAGAGCCAGAGGAGCAGAGAGAGCCAGAGGAGCAGAGAGAGCCAGAGGAGCAGAGAGAGCCAGAGATAGCCAGAGGAGCAGAGATAGCCAGAGGAGCAGAGAGAGCCAGAGGAGCAGAGAGAGCCAGAGGGAGCCAGAGAGAGCCAGAGGAGCAGAGGGAGCCAGAGGAGCAGAGGGAGCCAGAGGAGCAGAGAGAGCCAGAGGAGGAGAGAGAGCCAAATTGGAAATATAATGCTCATGTACAAGGATAAAGAGACTGCTAACATGCCCTAGCCCTCTTGTGCTAACATGCCCTAGCGCCCTTGTGCTAATGTGCACTAGCCCTCTTGTGCTAACATGCCCTAGCGCCCTTGTGCTAACATGCCCTAGCCCTCTTGTGCTAACATGCCCTAGCGCCCTTGTGCCAATGTGCACTAGCCCTCTTGTGCTAACATGCCCTAGCGCCCTTGTGCTAACATGCCCTAGCGCCCTTGTGCTAACATGCCCTAGCGCCCTTGTGCTAACATGCCCTAGCGCCCTTGTGCTAACATGCCCTAGCGCCCTTGTGCTAACATACCCTAGCGCTCTTGTGCTAACGTGCCCTAGCGCTCTTGTGCTAACATACCCTAGCGCTCTTGTGCTAACGTGCCCTAGCGCTCTTGTGCTAACGTGCCCTAGCGCTCTTGTGCTAACATGCCCTAGCGCTCTTGTGCTAATCGTTTTACCTCAAGGGACTGACCTCTGGCCGTGTCCCAATTCGCCAAACTGGCCTTAGATTCACCATTTGAAGTGTGCATCGAAGGGCAATAATAAATAATAATAATGTCTTACACTTGTAATGCGCTTTACAGTCTTGTCAAAGCCTCTTAAACCTCCACACTAGAGTTATTATTCATTCATTTCACTTGGTGATGGTCAGATACTATTGTAGCCACAGCTGCTCTGGGCAGACTGACGGAAGCGAGGCTGCCAATCTGCGCCATCGGCCCCTCCGACCACCACCTATCATTCACACACACACCACTTTCATACTAGGCAATGTGGGTGAAGTGTCTTGCCTAAGGACACAACGACAGAACTTGGTCCGAGCGGAACTCGATCCTCCGACCTTCGGGTTGGGACCAACACTCAACCACTGAGCCACTGTCGCCCCAAGGGCAGTTACGTAATTTTCGACGCGACAAGGGCTGTCCCATTTCAATGCAAAAAAGAGAAGAAAATGGAGTCCGCTGCGCAAAACACGTTCAAATGTTTGTACTGGTTTTACCTCATCAGTGCGACATGAAACTGTTAAATCTGAATAAAGATCTGTACAGTGTGTTTGATTAAAAAGGAGGAGAGTTACATGGAATAAAGGAATGTGCAGTTATTGACAATAAGAGACATTATTATCATGAGAAAATATTACTGCAATAAGAAAAATGTAAGAATGTTTGTTTCTATTGTGTCAAAGACCAAGAGAAACATAAAGTCAGAAAAGTTTAATGATTCACACAGATAATGTGAACAATGAAGCAACGGACTCTGAGGAAAGAACAGAACAGACAGAACAGACAGAACAGACAGAACAGACAGAACAGAGTCCTGAGACGGGCACAAAATCTTCATGAGTTCCAGTGCATTCCATAGGTCTGCGCCCCCTGGTGGACACGTGTCATTTACTTTCATGTTAGTAAATCAAGACACTAGTTTGATGTAGCTGCACTGATAGAAAATACTTCACAATAATAAGATGAAAAGAACTGGCACAACATAGAAGGGAAACAGCGCCCTCTACTGTTATTAAAGTGGTGCAGCCACTGGACAAAATACTGAACCATTAAACTGAAATATCCCACTATATGTACAACTAATCAGTGTCTCTGGTTTATAGACTATGAATGTGAAAATGATCCTGTTTCCTCTGTCTCTGTTATTACGTTTTCACAAGGTTTATTTTGTTAAAGTTATGAAGTAGCTACAATTGAGTAAAAAAATCACCTTAAACGTTATTTTTGCCTATTGATATTCAATCTAAACAGAAAGAAACGGCTGAAACGACATCTTGGCTTTTCTTCTATTAAATAATAAATAATTAAAAATAACGTACGTAATGTACGTATCGTACGCTCAAAGACAGAGGTGGAAGTGCGGTCCGTGGTGTAGACCTGTCCCACTTCAGTAAGATGGAGACGACACTGAGGACACACTCTCGACCGGAACCTTCAAACTACACTTTGAAGAGTACTTCAAAGGGACCCTTCAAAGGGTGCATTTGGCGAATTGGGACACAGCCTCTGTATTTATCCTCTCTGTGGAATATTTCTGTCCTTTTTGTAATACCGGTGCTGTCCTGCAGGAGGTGCAGTGGGACGCTACCAAAGCTTTGAAACAAACTCTGGATAAAAATGAGAGAACTCAGGCCCTCATCAGCTCCAGAGCTACTCAAGGTAAATCCCCTTGGCATCCCTTTAACCCAGCTCAGTATACTAACACAGTGTAGGAACGCGACAGAGTGTAGGAACGCGACAGAGTGTAGGAACGCGACAGAGTGTAGGAACGCGACCCAGTGTAGGAACGCGACCCAGTGTAGGAACGCGACCCAGTGTAGGAACGCGACCCAGTGTAGGAACGCGACAGAGTGTAGGAACGCGACCCAGTGTAGGAACGCGACCCAGTGTAGGAACGCGACACAGTGTAGGAACGCGGCCCAGTGTAGGTACACCAACACAAACTAACCCATATCTAATCTATAACTCACCCAAATCCAGAGTAAGGCAAAACTGAGTACAGCTGTAATTGTCTCCTCTCTCCTTGTCTCCTCTCTCCTTGTCTCCTCTCTCCTTGTCTCCTCTCTCCTTGTCTCCTCTCTCCTTGTCTACTTCCATCTTAACCCCTTGTCTCCTCTCCTGTCTCCTTGTCTTGTATCCTTCTCTTGCATCCTAACCCCTTGTCTCCTTATTGCCTTGCGTCCTTTCCTAGGTGTGTCGTTTCCCCGTTGTGCTCGGCTGTACTCGGCGCTCGTGAGCGTGCACGTGCCGGAGGGTCACGTGATCAGACAGGCGGCTCTTCAAAGACTCCCATTGGCCACCAATCGCAAAGCGCCGCCCGCAGCCTCCACCGGCCCCTCCCTCCTGCCGCTGACCTCCGACCTTTGCCACAGGCCCCTTCCCCTGCAGCCCGGCCCCTCCTCCTCTGTCCAGCCCCGCTCCCACAGCGCCCCCTTCAGTCTGTTCCAAAGGCAGCAGCGCTGGGCTGCTGTACCCTGAGACTCTTTAAAGCTCTTGGGACAATTAGGACCCCCAAGTGTCCCAAGTGTCGCACGTGTCCCAAGTGTCCCAAGTGTTCCAAGTGTTCCAAGTGCCCCAATTGCCCCAAGTGCCCCAAGTGCCCCAAGTGCCCCAAGTGCCCCAAGTGCCCCAAGTGCCCCAAGTGTCCCAAGTGTCCCAAGTGTCCCACATGTCCCACGTGTCCCACGTGTCCCAAGTGCCCCAAGTGTCAGCAGCAGCTGTGACTTTTGTTTTGGACTCTGTTTTATGAGGTCACTGGAGTTTTGTGTGTAAAGTTTCTTGTTTTGTGAATAAACTTGTCATGTTTGTGTTTGACACAGACCCAGATGCCCCGCCTCCTCGCGTCTTTATTTAATGATTAGATGAAACTCTGCAGAAAGATTTAGGGTTGGATAAATACTTTATTAAACTTTAATTTACATCACCATGGGAACAGACTCCTGATTGGCTCGTTCAGTAATTCACAGCTTCTGTACAATTGTCCGAAAGATAGTCCTGAGTTAGACCTGGTTTAGACCGGGTTTAGTCTTGGTTTAGCCTTGGTTTAGTCCTGGTTTAGAACTGATTTAGACTGGGTTTAGTCTTGGTTTAGTTCTGGTTTAGTCCTGGTTTACCCTGGTTTAGTCCTGAGCTAGACCTGGTTCAGTCCTGGTTAAGTCCTAGTTTAGTCCTGCTCCAGTCCTGGTCCGGTCCGTGTGAAGGCTCTGAGGATCCTGTTTTCCTGTTGTAGAAGCTGGTTCTGGGTCTGGAGGTCTCTGATTGTTTCTCTTAGGACTTGGACCTCGTCTCTGACCGCCATCCTCAGGTGGGTCTTCACTAGGTCCTGCAAGACCACAGCCCGAGGTTAGACCGGGTTTAGTCCAAGTGCACTTCTGGTCCAGTAATGGTTAAGACCTGGTTCAGTCCTGGTTCAGTCCCGGTTTAGTCCTGGTTTAGTCCTGGTCCTTGTTTGGGTTTGAGACTTACCAGAGCCTGTTCAATTTTATTATCGATTGAGGAACTGCAGGACGCACTGAAAACATAAAACAACTGTGATTAAACCAGGACTAAAAGAGGACTACACCAGGACTACACCGGGACTACACCGGGACTAAACCGGGACTACACCGGGACTACACCAGGCTAAACCAGGACTACACCAGGCTAAACCAGGACTACACCGGGCTAAACCAGGACTACACCAGGACTACACCGGGACTACACCGGGACTACACCAGGACTACACCGGGACTACACCGGGACTACACCAGGACTACACCAGGCTAAACCAGGACTACACCAGGACTACACCGGGACTACACCAGGACTACACCAGGCTAAACCAGGACTACACCAGGACTACACCAGGACTACACCGGGACTACACCAGGACTAAACCAGGACTAAACCAGGACTACACCGGGACTACACCAGGCTAAACCAGGACCAAACCAAGATTAAACCAGGTCTGGTTTTTGACTTGTGGAGATGAGTTTTTCTTTTCCTTTGTTGATGTTATATTAAAAACAGGTTGATTTTGCCTACCTGGTGCAGAGCCGCAGCAGGCAGCTCAAACTTCGCTCTGATTGGTTCACAAAGGGCCGGGCTCGCTCTGATTGGTTGGATGATGGTCTGCCTCTCTCTGATTGGTCGGTTGAGGGTTTGGCTCGCTGTGATTGGGTGAAAGGTGTGAGGGTCCGGGGAGGAGGAGGCGGGGTCTGAGGAGGGCGAGTCCTTGGTCTTGGCTCGTTAGCATCCATTAGCATCGCTCCTCCTCCAGGGTCTCGAAGTACTGGATTAGTCCCTGTTTAGTCCTGGCTTAGCCCCAGTTTAGCCCCTGGTTTGTCCTGGGTTAGCCCCAGTTTAGCCCCTGGTTTGTCCTGGGTTAGCCCCAGTTTAGCCCCTGGTTTGTCCTGGGTTAGTCCTGGATCAGTCCACGTTTAATGCTGCTCTGGACTCTGGTCTACTCCTGGTTTAGCCTAGGTCTACTCCTGGTTTAGATCCACTCTTGTCTAAGATCTGGTTAAGACTTGGTTCTGGTTTTGTGTCTGATCCCGTCTGCTGCACAGACTCGTTCTTTGATTCGCTGCCCACTCACCCCCTGGACCAATCACATCTCACACAGACATTCCTCTTTTCCCACACACACATTCCACTGGCACCAAAGCAGGTCTAAAGGTCTAATCCAGGACCTGGTTTGGTCATGGTTTAGACCTGGTTTAGACCTGATCCAGTCTTGGTCCCTGCTCAGGTGTGCTCTCTGGGGGCGGGCCTTACCTGTGGGTGGGGCTGAAGAGGGCGTGGCTCAGGTTGAGGCTGTGAGGAGGAGACGACGGCTGAGACCGACACTGCCTCAAGGTCTGAAAGACAGGGAGGGCATCTGAAACATTCGACACATGGAAGTGCATCTGACACACAGGGAGGGCATCTGACACACAGGGAGGGCATCTGACACACACAAGGAGGGCATCTGACACACAGGGAGCGCATCTGACACACAGGGAGGGCATCTGACACACACAGGGAGGGCATCTGACACACACAGGGAGGGCATCTGGCACAGAGGGAGGGTATTTGACACAATCTGACACACAGGGAGGGCATCTGACACACCTGTGCATCTGTGAGTAGCTGCAGTGGTCGGGGCTTTGGGGGGGCGGGGTCACACTGATGCATTGTGGGAGATGGAGGCCCACTGAGGACCACAAACCCCGTGCCCTTATCTCGCTCTCGTCCAATCATCTCCAGCGACTCCAGGGAGTGGGCGTGTCTCAGGCTGTCAATCATCATGACGCGCCGTAGTCCTGCCCCCAGCGACGCCACTTCCTGTTTGAGAATAATAGAGCCTGGATTAGGCCTGGTGTAGTCCTGGTTGAGACCCGGTGTAGTCCCGGTGTAGTCCCAGTGTAGTCCCGGTGTAGTCCCAGTTGAGACCCGGTGTAGTCCCAGTGTAGTCCCGGTTGAGACCTGGTGTAGTCCCAGTGTAGTCCCGGTTAAGACCCGGTGTAGTCCCGGTGTAGTCCCAGTGTAGTCCCGGTTGAGACCTGGTGTAGTCCCAGTGTAGTCCCGGTGTAGTCCCAGTTGAGACCCGGTGTAGTCCCGGTGTAGTCCCAGTTGAGACCCGGTGTAGTCCCAGTGTAGTCCCGGTTGAGACCTGGTGTAGTCCCAGTGTAGTCCCGGTGTAGTCCCAGTTGAGACCCAGTGTAGTCCCGGTGTAGTCCCAGTTGAGACCCGGTGTAGTCCCATTGTAGTCCTGGTTGAGACCCGGTGGAGTCCCAGTGTAGTCCCGGTTGAGACCTGGTGTAGTCCCTGTTGAGACCCGGTGTAGTCCCAGTGTAGTCCCAGTTGAGACCCGGTGTAGTCCCAGTTGAGACCCAGTGTAGTCCCAGTGTAGTCCCGGTGTAGTCCCAGTTGAGACCCGGTGTAGTCCCATTGTAGTCCTGGTTGAGACCCGGTGTAGTCCCAGTTGAGACCCAGTGTAGTCCCGGTGTAGTCCCAGTGTAGTCCCGGTGTAGTCCCAGTGTAGTCCCAGTTGAGACCCAGTGTAGTCCTGGTGTAGTCCCAGTGTAGTCCCGGTGTAGTCCCGGTGTAGTCCCAGTGTAGTCCCAATTGAGACCCAGTGTAGTCCCGGTGTAGTCCCAGTGTAGTCCCGGTGTAGTCCCAGTTGAGACCCGGTGTAGTCTCTGTGAAGTCCCGGTGCAGTCCTGGTGTAGTCCGGGTTTAGTC
This sequence comes from Periophthalmus magnuspinnatus, assembly GCF_009829125.3. NCBI lineage: Eukaryota > Metazoa > Chordata > Actinopteri > Gobiiformes > Gobiidae > Periophthalmus > Periophthalmus magnuspinnatus. The sequence continues at coordinate 43,064 of NC_047143.1, read as the reverse complement.
TGGGTTTAGTCTGGGTTTAGTCCCGTACCGTGGTGGGCAGGTCGACACACGTCCAGCGGCCGCGTTGGTAGCGCCCCCTCGTGTCCAAACGCACCACTCTGAAGCGATGTCCCACTGCATCATGGGACTGTGGCCGGCGAGTGGAGGACTCTGATTGGTTGATGGGCTCTGACCGCACACTGGTGATGTGGAAGCCCCGCCTCTGTTTACTCATCATGGACCAATTAGAGCTCAGCTCTGCAGAGACACATGTACGGTCAACGCAACAAAAGTAAAGCTGTAAACAGAAAGTAAACAACATGTGAACAGAAAGTAAACAACATGTGAACAGAAAGTAAACAACTTGTGAACAGAAAGTAAACAACATGTGAAAGGAAAGTAAACAACATGTGAACAAAAAGTAAACAACATGTGAACAGAAAGTAAACAACATGTAATCTCTCCCTCCGTCTCAGCATCTCTCCATCCGTTTGTCCATCTCATTCAAGCACAGAAGAGAAGATGACCTTTAACCCCCAAACTCTAACCCCTGAAGAGGAGGTCAGAGGTCAGAGTTTAGGGGTTAGAGTTGGGGTTTAGGGTTTATGATGAGGCTTGAGGAGTTTCATCTCAACTTTCCATTTAATCATTTTAGTTTAGTTTTTAGAAAATCCCGGTATTTTCAAAGATGAGCTATTTTCAGTCCAAATCTGACAGTTACAAAAATGAAATGACTTTAAGTTTACAGTAAAAACACAAAGTGTGAACGACACTGACCTCAGCTACTGCACAGCTCCAAGCAAACAACCAACAAAGCTCCCATTGTTCCACCAGTCCTCCAGTCCTGCTCCAGTCCTGCTCCAGTCCTGCTCCAGTCCTGCTCCAGTCCTGATTTAGTCCTGGTTCAGTCCTGCTATAGTCCTGATTTAGCCTTGATTCAGTCCCAGTCTAGTCCTGGTTGAGACCTAGTTTAGACCTGATTCAGTCCTGGTTCAGTCCTGCTCTAGTCCAGCTATTGTCCTGGTTCAGTCCTAGTCTAGTCCTGGTTCAGACCTAGTTTAGTCCTGGTTTAGATCCAGGGTTAGACCCAGTTTAGTCCTAGTTTAGATGCTGGATTAGACCCGGTTTAGTCCTGGTCCTGCGCTGGACTTTTCCTGAGTCTCTGACGTTAAGTCCAAACCCACAGCAGTATTTTGTGTAACAGCGCCCTCTGCTGCACAGACGCCTTAATCACAGTCACAGAGACCTGATGTTTGGGACAGTTTGAGTTTGTGGTTGTTGAGAGTCAGATTTTTATTTACAATTTAAATGTGTAAATATAAAGAGTTTGTTCTTTACAGTCTCAGTCTTGAGTGTGATGTCATCACTATAAAACAGAGCAGTGTCTACAGAGACAACAACAACACAGACAACAACACAGTGTCAACAACAACAACAAAACTGTCAACAACAACACAGTGTCAAAAACAACACAGTGTCAAAAACAACACAGTGTCAACAACAACAACAAAACTGTCAACAACAACACAGTGTCAAAAACAACACAGTGTCAAAAACAACACAGTGTCAACAACAACAACAACAAAACTGTCAACAACAACACAGTGTCAAAAACAACACAGTGTCAACAACAAAACAGTGTCAACAACAACAAAACAGTGTCAACAACAAAACAGTGTCAAAAACAACACAGTGTCAACAACAATACAGTGTCAACAACAAAACAGTGTCAACAACAACAACACAGTGTCAAAAACAACAGTGTCAACAACAACACAGTGTCAACAACAACAACAAAACAGTGTCGACAACAAAACAGTGTCAACAACAAAACAGTGTCAAAAACAACACAGTGTCAACAACAACAACAAAACAGTGTCAACAACAACAACACAGTGTCAAAGACAACAACACAGTGTCAACAACAACAACAACAACAACACAGTGTAAACAACACAGTGTCAACAACAACACAGTGTCAACAACAACAACAAAACAGTGTCAACAACAACAACACAGTGTCAAAGACAACAACACAGTGTCAACAACAACAACAACAACAACAACAACACAGTGTAAACAACACAGTGTCTACAACAACAACACTTTGTCTCTGCAACACATGTCAGCATATTGTTTCCGTTTCTGTTTGTGTTTATAATTGTGTTTGTTTTTTCTATATTTCTCCAACCACACGACATTATCTGGGAGGGCATCTGACACACCCCATTATCTGCAGATTTACTAGAGACTCCCCCCATCTCAGTCAAACAGTACAGGGGTACAGGAGGATGGGAGGGCATCTGACACAGGGGTACAGGAGGATGGGAGGGCATCTGACACAGGGGTACAGGAGGATGGGAGGGCATCTGACACAGGGATACTGGAGGATGGGAGGGCATCTGACACAGGGGTACAGGAGGATGGGAGGGCATCTGACACAGGGGTACAGGAGGATGGGAGGGCATCTGACACAGGGATACTGGAGGATGGGAGGGCATCTGACACAGCGGTACAGGAGGATGGGAGGGCATCTGACTGAAACAGCCAGACCAGGTTCGGTGGAGCAGGTCACGTGTGTGTGTTATGTATGGTTCGTGCGCGCGGTGCAGTGATCCACTGCGTGCACGTGACGTATGCTCGCGCGTCACTGGGGTGTACGGCCATTGGGCGTGACGTCATGGCTGTGTGGGCGGGGCCTGAGTCCGCATCCTCCGTGCGTCTCCGCGCTCCTCCATCATCTGCCGCCTCCATCGCTTCATCTGCTCTTTTCAGCGCGTCTCATCCGCGTCTCATCCGCGCCTCATCCGCGTCTCTCATCCGGGTCCTCCGTCTGGACCGGGTCAGAATCTTCCCGCTCAAACGCTCCGGAGCCGCCTCAGAGCCGCCTCTGATCCGCCTCAGAGCCGCGCAGCCTCTGCAGGAACAGCTGGAGTTAATCCGGACAGCGCCATCTTCACCTTCACTCTCCTCCTCTGTGCACCCGGACTAGACCGGGACTAGACCGGGACTAGACCAGGACTAAACCAGGACTAAACCAGGCCTAAGATAGGCCTAAACAAGGTCTAAACCAGGACTAAACCAGGACTAAACCAGGCCTAAGATAGGCCTAAACCAGGTCTAAACTAGGACTAAACCAGGTCTAAACTACGACTAAACCAGGTCTAACCCAGGACTAAACCAAGACTAACTCAGGACCATGTCTGGGGGCGGTGCGAAAGAAGAACCCCGTGGATCCAGTTGGGACTTTATCTGGAACCCGCGGACGCACGAGTTGATGGGCCGAACCGCCACGAGCTGGGGTGAGTCCGGACTCTGTGCGTGATGTGTGCGTCAGGTGTACGTGAGGGGCGCGTGAGGTACCTCTGTGCGTCAGGTGTGCGTGAGGGGCGCGTGAGGTACCTCTGTGCGTCAGGTGTGCGTGAGGGGCGCGTGAGGTACCTCTGTGCGTCAGGTGTACGTGAGGGGCGCGTGAGGTACCTCTGTGCGTCAGGTGTGCGTGAGGGGCGCGTGAGGTACCTCTGTGCGTCAGGTGTACGTGAGGGGCGCGTGAGGTGCGCCAAGCCGGGTTAAACTGTGTCAGTGACGTCATCATCGTCAATAGCTCAGATTTAAACTTTTTTTTTTTTAAATACAAGACCGGACCGGGACTAAAACAGGACCGGACCGGGACTAAAACAGGACCGGACCAGGACTAAAACAGAACCGGACCAGGACTAAAACAGGACCGGACCAGGACTAAAACAGAACCGGACCAGGACTAAAACAGGACCAGACCAGGACTAAAACCAGAGGTCACTGATCAATGGTCAGGAGTGTCCCTGTGCTAAGTCCCTCCCCCTTCAGAGCACTATCACAACACAATCAGATGCATCTCACTAATGAAACTACTGCCCAAACTTTTTTTTGCCGAGGGCCACAGATCAAAACATATTCAAGCGGAGGGCCACAGATCACGGATCAATGTGGCGCTTTATCCTCAGACTCCAACTCTTTTGTAATTTTATTAATTTCTCTTTGTTGTTTGGGCTGATTGGACCTGAGGATGTAAAAACAAATAATTATCTTTTTACTTTATGTAGATTCTGAGAAAAGTGAAGTGAAACAAATGTCCTCATATGTGACATTTTAATCATTTTGATAAAACATTTGAATAATGATTTGCAAAAACTATTTAATAAGACCCTGAACACAGCAACATTTGTCCTGAGTAAAAACAAAATGAGAAACAACAATTGTGCCTCTTGGAACAAAGTGTCTCATGTGAAGCTCTGCAAGAGCAGGAGACATGGGCCTTTACAAAAAAAAAAACAAAAAACAACATTCTGAACATAAAAAAAAATGATTTTTGCATTGTTCTTCTTCTTATAAAAATTTGCATTGTGGCCTAGAAACCCAAACTGTGTTGTCCACATGAGGACGCCAGGTCCCAGTAGGTCAATAAGAAACACATTTATTCAGGTCCGTGTCTCACTGTGATGTGTGAGGTTATAGCAGTAGAAATACTTTAATCTGCTGTTAAAAGTTCTGCTTATGGTCAACTGGGCCGGTTCAGCAGGAGGCCTGAGGGCCAATAAAAATTGGTATAAGGGCCGTATTTGGCCCCTGGGCCATGGTTTGAACACCCCTGGTCTAAAGGGTTAAAGAGTCTAAAGGGTTAAAGAGGCTAAACAATAGTCAGGGTTTAGGGTTTAGCTGATATGAGGGGGGAGGGTTTAGGGTTTAGGGTTTAGCTGATATGAGAGGGGGAGGGTTTAGGGTTTTAGCTGATATGAGAGGGGGAGGATTTAGGGTTTTAGTTGATATGAGAGGGGGAGGGTTTAGGGTTTAGTTGATATGAGAGGGGGAGGGTTTAGGGTTAGTTGATATGAGAGGGGGAGGATTTAGGGTTTTAGCTGATATGAGAGGGGGAGGATTTAGGGTTTTAGTTGATATGAGAGGGGGAGGGTTTAGGGTTAGTTGATATGAGAGGGGGAGGGTTTAGGGTTAGTTGATATGAGAGGGGGAGGGTTTAGGGTTTAGTTGATATGAGAGGGGGAGGGTTTAGGGTTTAGCTGATATGAGAGGGGGAGGGTTTAGGGTTTAGTTGATATGAGAGGGGGAGGGTTTAGGGTTAGTTGATATGAGAGGGGGAGGGTTTAGGGTTAGTTGATATGAGAGGGGGAGGGTTTAGCGTGAAATGGAGGCTGAGATTATAATCTGGATTAAAGTGAAAAACGTTTGCATGATGTGCACTGTTTGGCCACCAGGGGGAGCTCTACATAAACATTAGAACATTTAAACATTAGAACATTTAAACATTTAAACATTTGAATATTTGAACATTTGAATATTTGAACATTTGAATATTAGAACGTGTCTCTGACTTTAACCTTTACAAACATGAAAAAGAGAGAAGAGGGAGTGGGGTGTGTGTGTGTATGTGTGTGTATATGTGTCTATATGTGTGTATGCGTGTGTGAGAGTGTTTGTATGTATATGTGTGTGTGTATATGTGTGTATGTGTGTTGGTGTGTATGTGTGTGTTTGTATGTATATGTGTGTATATGTGTGTGTGTTTGTATATGTGTCTATGTGTGTGTATATGTGTGTGTATGTGTGTGTGTTGGGGTGTATATGTGTGTGTATGTGTGTGTGTTTGTATGTATATGTGTGTATGTGTATGTGTGTTTGTATGTATATGTGTGTGTAGGGGTGTGTGTGTTTGTATGTAGATAGGGGTGGGTGTGTGTGTGTGTGTATGTGTGTGTTTGTATGTAGGTGTGTGTATTTGTGTGTTTGTATATGTGTCTATGTGTGTGTATATGTGTGTGTAGGGGTGTGTGTGTTTGTATGTAGATAGGGGTGTGTGTGTATGTGTGTGTTTGTATGTAGGTGTGTGTATTTGTGTGTTTGTATATGCGTCTATGTGTGTGTGTGTGTATGTGTGTGTGTGTTTGTATATGTGTCTATGTGTGTGTGGGTCCATGATTAGCCTTTAGCCTTTATGCTAGCTGTGTGCCCATATATTTAAGTTTCCGCTGGTTTGTAGTTGACGTTCTTCTCCGTCTTCTGGACAATGACGTCGTCACTGAAGCGTAGTCTCTGATTGGCTGACTTATTATTATTATTATTATTATTATTATTATTATTATTATTATTATTATTATTATTATTATTATTATTAAACTGTGATTTTCAAATTTAGATAAAATGATTCAAATTAATCTTCAGCCTAAAGCCCGAGACCCTCCCCCAAAGAAAGTAGGTCACACACAAAGGATTAGCCCCTCCCCCTGACCCCACGACCAGAACTAGACCAGGACTCAACCAGGACTCAACCAGGACTAGACCAGGACTAGACCAGGACTCAACCAGGACTAGACCAGGACTAGACCAGGACTCAACCAGGACTAGACCAGGACTCAACCAGGACTAGACCAGGACTAGACCAGGACTAGACCAGGACTAGACCAGGACTCAACCAGGACTAGACCAGGACTAGACCAGGACTAGACGTGGACTCAACCAGGAGTAGACCAGGATTTAACCAGGACTCAACCAGAACTAGACCAGGACTCAACCAGGACTCAACCAGGACTAGACCAGGACTAGACCAGGACTCAACCAGGACTAGACCAGAACTTAACCAGGACTCAACCAGGACTAGACCAGGACTCAACCAGGACTAGACCAGGACTAGACCAGGACTAGACCAGGACTAGACCAGGACTCGAGCATGACTAGACCAGGACTTAACCAGGACTCAACCAGGACTAGACCAGGACTAGACCAGGACTCAACCAGGACTAGACCAGGACTAGACCAGGACTAGACCAGGACTAGATGTGGACTCAACCAGGACTAGACCAGGACTAGACCAGGACAAAAACCAGGACTAGACCAGGACTAGACCAGGACTCAACCAGGACTAGACCAGGACTAGACCAGGACTAGACCAGGACTAGACCAGGACTCAACCAGGACTAGACCAGGACTCAACCAGGACTAGACCAGGACTAGACCAGGACTAGACGTGGACTCAACCAGGACTAGACCAGGACTAGACCTGGACTCAACCAGGACTAGACCAGGACTCGAGCATGACTAGACCAGGACTCAACCAGGACTAGACCAGGACTAGACCAGGACTAGACGTGGACTCAACCAGGAGTAGACCAGGACTTAACCAGGACTCAACCAGGACAAGACCAGGACTGAACCAGGACTTGACCAGGACTGAACCAGGACTAGACGTGGACTCAACCAGGACTAGTCCAGGACCCAACCAGGACTAGACCAGGACTCAACCAGGTCTAGACCAAGACTCAACCAGGACTAGACCAAGACTAGACCAAGACTAGACCAAGACTAGACCAGGATGAGACCAGGACTAGACCAAGACTCAATCAGGATTAGACCGGGATTAGACCAGGACTAAACCAGGACTCAACCAGGACTAGACCAGGACTATACCAGGACTGAACCAAGACTAGACCCGGACTAGACCAGGACTAGACCAGGACTAGACCAGGACTCGACCAGGACTAGACCAGGACTAGACCAGTGCTCAACCAGGACTAGACCAGGACTAGACCAGGACTGGACCATGACTAAACCAGGATTAGACCTGGACTCAACCAGGACTAGACCAGGATTATACCAGAACTAGACCATGACTGTACCAGGACTCAACCAGGACTAGAACAGAACTAGACTAGACTTCTATGTGTCCTCTGTAAATTATTTAAATTTGCAAGGAGCCGTCTGTACATCAAGGCAACGGACAACAGATGAAAACTAGACTCTTGGGTAATTCTGGCAGGTTAAACAGTCACTGTTGGTCAACACTGTCCGCTGTAAATAAATAAATAAATAAATAGACCAGGACTCAAGCAGGACTAGACCAGGACTAGACCAGGACTAATCCAGGACTCAACCAGGACTAGACCAGCACTAGACCAGGACTAATCCAGGACTCAACCAGGACTAGACCAGCACTAGACCAGGACTTGACCAGGACTCAACTAGGACTGGACCAGGACTCAATCAGACCTAGACCAGGACTAGACCAGGACTAGACCAGGACTGAACCTGGAATAGTCCTAACCAAAGTTCACCAAGTCCCGCCCCAAAGGGATGAGTTTCAGAGTGAAACTGTCACTTTTTTCTTCTTAACGTTGTTACGGGTCGTTATGCCCCTGTGATGATGTCATACTCCAGATGGGGTCAGGGGTCACTCACAGTTCTACTGAGTACATTCGACTTTACCATGAAATATTCAAAAGATAAAATGACAAATTTCTATCGAAGACTAGACCCAAGACGTCGCTGTTCTCCATCTGTGAAAAATATGATCGGCCTATAGAATGCGGTGATGTCATCTGAAACATCCACTATGATCGGCTGTCTCACCTGCCCCGCTGATACACACCTGCCCCGCTGATACACACCTGCCCCGCTGATACACACCTGCCCCGCCGATACACACCTGCCCCGCCGATACAAGTGTCAAATGTGTTTTTAATGTGAGGTCCCTTGTTTCTGATGTGAGGCCCCCTGTTTCTGATGTGAGGCCCCTTGTTTCTGATTTGAGGCCCCTTGTTTCTGATGTGAGGCCCCCTGTTTCTGATGTGAGGCCCCTTGTTTCTGATTTGAGGCCCCTTGTTTCTGATTTGAGGCCCCTTGTTTCTGATGTGAGGCCCCTTGTTTCTCATGTGAGATCCCTTGTTTCTGATGTGAGGCCCCTTGTTTCTGATGTGAGGCCCCTTGTTTCTCATGTGAGATCCCTTGTTTCTGATTTGAGGCCCCTTGTTTCTGATGCGAGGCCCCTTGTTTCTGATTTGAGGCCCCTTGTTTCTGATTTGAGGCCCCTTGTTTCTGATGTGAGGCCCCTTGTTTCTCATGTGAGATCCCTTGTTTCTGATGTGAGGCCCCTTGTTTCTGACGTGAGGTCCCTTGTTTCTGATGTGAGGCCCCTTGTTTCTCATGTGAGATCCCTTGTTTCTGACGTGAGGTCCCTTGTTTCTCATGTGAGATCCCTTGTTTCTGATGTGAGGCCCCTTGTTTCTGACGTGAGGCCCCTTGTTTCTGATGTGAGGCCCCTTGTTTCTCATGTGAGATCCCTTGTTTCTGATGTGAGGCCCCTTGTTTCTGATGTGAGGCCCCTTGTTTCTCATGTGAGATCCCTTGTTTCTGATGTGAGGTCCCTTCTTTCTGATGTGAGGTCCCTTGTTTCTGATTTGAGGCCCCTTGTTTCTGATTTGAGGCCCCTTGTTTCTGATGTGAGGTCCCTTGTTTCTGATGTGAGGCCCCTTGTTTCTGATTTGAGGCCCCTTGTTTCTGATTTGAGGCCCCTTGTTTCTGATGTGAGGCCCCTTGTTTCTCATGTGAGATCCCTTGTTTCTGATGTGAGGCCCCTTGTTTCTGACGTGAGGTCCCTTGTTTCTGATGTGAGGCCCCTTGTTTCTCATGTGAGATCCCTTGTTTCTGACGTGAGGTCCCTTGTTTCTCATGTGAGATCCCTTGTTTCTGATGTGAGGCCCCTTGTTTCTGACGTGAGATCCCTTGTTTCTGATGTGAGGTCCCTTGTTTCTCATGTGAGATCCCTTGTTTCTGACGTGAGGCCCCTTGTTTCTGACGTGAGGCCCCTTGTTTCTGATGTGAGGCCCCTTGTTTCTGATGTGAGGCCCCTTGTTTCTGATGTGAGGTCCCTTGTTTCTGACGTGAGGCCCCTTGTTTCTGACGTGAGGTCCCTTGTTTCTGATTTGAGGCCCCTTGTTTCTGATGTGAGGTCCCTTGTTTCTCATGTTTCTCATGTGAGGTCCCTTGTTTCTGACGTGAGGTCCCTTGTTTCTGATTTGAGGCCCCTTGTTTCTGATGTGAGGTCCCTTGTTTCTGATGTGAGGTCCCTTGTTTCTGATTTGAGGTCCCTTGTTTCTGATTTGAGGCCCCTTGTTTCTGATTTGAGGCCCCTTGTTTCTGATGTGAGGTCCCTTGTTTCTGATGTGAGGTCCCTTGTTTCTGATGTGAGGCCCCTTGTTTCTGATGTGAGGCCCCTTGTTTCTGATTTGAGGCCCCTTGTTTCTGATTTGAGGCCCCTTGTTTCTGATGTGAGGTCCCTTGTTTCTCATGTGAGATCCCTTGTTTCTGACGTGAGGCCCCTTGTTTCTGACGTGAGGCCCCTTGTTTCTGACGTGAGGTCCCTTGTTTCTGATTTGAGGCCCCTTGTTTCTGATGTGAGGTCCCTTGTTTCTCATGTTTCTCATGTGAGGTCCCTTGTTTCTGACGTGAGGTCCCTTGTTTCTGATTTGAGGCCCCTTGTTTCTGATGTGAGGTCCCTTGTTTCTGATGTGAGGTCCCTTGTTTCTGATTTGAGGTCCCTTGTTTCTGATTTGAGGCCCCTTGTTTCTGATTTGAGGCCCCTTGTTTCTGATGTGAGGTCCCTTGTTTCTGATGTGAGGTCCCTTGTTTCTCATGTGAGATCCCTTGTTTCTGATGTGAGGCCCCTTGTTTCTGATGTGAGGCCCCTTGTTTCTGATTTGAGGCCCCTTGTTTCTGATTTGAGGCCCCTTGTTTCTGATGTGAGGTCCCTTGTTTCTGATGTGAGGTCCCTTGTTTCTCATGTGAGATCCCTTGTTTCTGATGTGAGGCCCCTTGTTTCTGATGTGAGGCCCCTTGTTTCTGATGTGAGGTCCCTTGTTTCTCATGTGAGATCCCTTGTTTCTGATGTGAGGTCCCTTGTTTCTGATGTGAGGTCCCTTGTTTCTGATGTGAGGTCTCTGTTCCCTCAGGCCTCATCTTGCTGTTCTACCTGGTCTTCTATCTCTTCCTCGCTGGAATGTTCGCCCTCACCATGTACGTCATGCTCCTGACGCTGGACGACTATCGCCCCACCTGGCAAGACCGCCTCACTACACCCGGTAAGAGAACTCCACCCACAATGCACCTGTCACTGCACCTGTCAGACGACACTAGCCCAGTGCTACTGCGCCTCGATGTATAACCTCCTAGGACCTGGTTTCCTCATGTGGACAACACATTTTGGGTTGTCTAGAAGAAGAACAGCAACAAGAACAGCAAGAATGCAAATATGTTCAATTAAGAATCTTTTTAAAAGTTTAGAATGTTCAGAATATAATAATAATAATAATAATAATAATAATAATAATAATAATAATAATAATAATAATTATTATTATTATTATTATTATTATTATTATTATTATTATTATTATTATTATTATTATTATGAGACACTTTGTTCCAAGAGGCACAAATGTTGTTTCTCATTTTGTTTTTATTCAGGACAAATGTTGTTGTGTTCAGGCACTTAATAAATATTATTTTTCAAATCATTTAAATGTTTTATCAAAATGATGAAAATCTCCACATATGAGGACATTTGTTTTATTTCACTTTTCTCAGAATCTACATAATGAAAAAAGATAATTCTTTTACATCATCAGGTCCAATCGGACGAAAATAACAAAGAGAAATTAATAAAGCCACAAGAGCTGGGGTCAGCCACACTTTACCACACTTTACCACACTTTACCACACTTTACCACACTTTGTCACACTTTACCACACTTTACCACACTTTACCACACTTTGTCACACTTTACCACACTTTACCACACTTTGTCACACTTTGTCACACTTTGTCACACTTTGTCACACTTTACCACACTTTACCACACTTTACCACACTTTACCACACTTTACTACACTTTACCACACTTTACCACACTTTACCACACTTTACCACACTTTGCCACACTTTGTCACACGTTGTCACACGTTGTCACACGTTGTCACGCTTTGTCACACTTTACCACACTTTAGCACACTTTAGCACACTTTACCACACTTTACCACACTTTGTCACACTTTAGCACACTTTAGCACACTTTAGCACACTTTAGCACACTTGACCGCACTGTGTTCTGAGCGTTAAAGCCTGAAGAGCTTGGAGTTAAATACACCAAAGTCTCTGACAGTGGCATAAAAGTATAAATTGATCCTAGATCTAATAAAAGCCAAAAGTTAAGTCTGTCAGGACAGGACCTGGACCTGCCGTGGACACAGACTGGACAGGACAGGGTCTGGACCTGCCGTGGACACAGACTGGACAGGACAGGGTCTGGACCTGCCGTGGACACAGACTGGACAGGACAGGACAGGACCTGGACCTGCTGTGGACACAGACTGGACAGAACAGGGTCTGGACCTGCTGTGGACACAGACTGGACAGGACAGGGTCTGGACCTGCTGTGGACACAGACTGGACAGGACAGGGTCTGGACCTGCCGTGGACACAGACAATATCATGTATAAACATAGAAGGTGTAATTTAAAGCAACATTTGAATTAATCTGACCGTGTTTCATTTAGTGTTGTTAGTGTTAAGGTTAATGTTAGGGTTATTGTTAATGTTAGTGTGAGTGTTAGCATTAGGGTTAGTGTTAGCCTTAGTGTTAGCATTAGGGTTAGTGTTAGCCTTAGTGTTAGCATTAGGGTTAGTGTTAGCCTTAGTGTTAGCATTAGGGTTAGTGTTAGCCTTAGTGTTAGCGTTAGAGTTAGGGTTGGTGTTTGTGTTAGGGATAGTGTTAGGGTCAGTGTTAGCGTTGGTGTTAGGGTTAGTGTTAAGTTTACTGTTCGCATTAGCGTTAGTGTTAGCCTCATAAAGAGTCTTATGTTGTTAAACAGGACAGTGTTCATATTAATATGTGTTGAGATTTTCAGTCATACACATCTTTAAACAGACACAAAACAAACCACTTACAACAATTCAGTGGTGTTTGAACAGATCTGATTGGCTGTTACAGTCATTGCTGCTCTCTGATTGGCTGTTTTGTGTTTTAAGGCATGATGATTCGTCCAAAGGGAGACCAACTACACATTGCCTTCTCTGTTTCAAAGGCGGAGTCGTACAATGGCCTGCTCTCCAGCCTGGACGCCTTCCTGTCACGTAAGAATCTACGCTAACCCCCTCACCCCTTCAACTGGCCCCTAACCCCTAAAACTGACCCCTAAAACTGACTCATAACCCCTCAAAGTGACCCCTAACCCTCAAATACATCCCTAACCTTAAACTGACCCCTAAAGCCTGACCCTGTACTCATGCCAGCAGCAGTAGTAGTAGTAATAGTAGTAGTACTAGTAATAGTAGTAGTTTCTGTAGTAACTGTAGTAGTCTGTGCATAAATAGTCATTTTATACATAACCTTTTCTGTTTGCAGCCTATAACGACAGTGTCCAGGCCCAAACCAACGATAACTGTCCCCCAAACCAGTACTTCATCCAAGAGGACAGCGGAGAGGTGAGTCCATTCCACTGTGCAATGATCCTGACCCCTGACCCTAACCCCTGACCCAAGAGGATAGCTGAGAGGTGAGCAGACTGTGTGTAAGTTTGTTGAATGAAATGTGTTGTGTGAATGTGCTATTAAACTAGAGTCCAGTCTGTGTCCAGTCTGGGACAGGTTGAATCCATGTTCTGGACACATGGACATATCTATGGACATCTAATGGACATAGCTAAGATACTAGCTTTGGAATTAGGCTCCAGATCAGCCGGTAAAACCGCTAGCATCGATTAGCTTGATTTGGAGCTGTGACATCACAGTCCTTCTACAGTCTATGAGCTGTACACTGTGGGTGACGTCTCACTCTTTGACATGTCACTCTTTGATATCTCACTCTTTGCACAGTCTATGAGCTGAACGCTGTGGGTGACGTCTCACTCTTTGACATCTCACTCTTTGATATCTCACTCTTTGTACAGTCTATGAGCTGAACGCTGTGGGTGACGTCTCACTCTTTGACATCTCACTCTTTGATATCTCACTCTTTGTACAGTCTATGAGCTGAATGCTGTGGGTGACGTCTCACTCTTTGACATCTCACTCTTTGTACAGTCTATGAGCTGAACGCTGTGGGTGACGTCTCACTCTTTGATATCTCACTCTTTGTACAGTCTATGAGCTGAACGCTGTGGGTGACGTCTCACTCTTTGACATCTCACTCTTTGATATCTCACTCTTTGTACAGTCTATGAGCTGAACGCTGTGGGTGACGTCTCACTCTTTGACATCTCACTCTTTGATATCTCACTCTTTGTACAGTCTATGAGCTGAACGCTGTGGGTGACGTCTCACTCTTTGACATCTCACTCTTTGATATCTCACTCTTTGTACAGTCTATGAGCTGAATGCTGTGGGTGACGTCTCACTCTTTGACATCTCACTCTTTGATATCTCACTCTTTGTACAGTCTATGAGCTGAGTTCTGTGGGTGACGTCTCACTCTTTGACATCTCACTCTTTGTACAGTCTATGAGCTGAACGCTGTGGGTGACGTCTCACTCTTTGACGTCACACTCTTTGTACACTCTGTGAGCTGAATGCTGGCGTCACTCCTTCATAAAATCTGTGTTGTCTTCTTTTGTTTCAGGTGAGAAACAATCCGAAGCGCTCGTGTCAGTTTAACCGCACGGCTCTGGACCTTTGCTCTGGCCTCGTTGACCGCTCCTACGGCTACAGCAGCGGACAACCCTGTGTGCTGCTCAAACTCAACCGGGTCAGATGCCCTCCCCGTGTGTCAGATGCCCTCCCCGTGTGTCAGATGCCCTCCCTGTGTGTGTCAGATGCCCTCCCTGTGTGTGTCAGATGCCCTCCCCGTGTGTCAGATGCCCTCCCCGTGTGTCAGATGCCCTCCCTGTGTGTCAGATGCCCTCCCTGTGTGTCAGATGCCCTCCCTGTGTATCAGATGCCCTCTCTGTGTATCAGATGCCCTCTCTGTGTGTCAGATGCCCTCCCTGTGTGTCAGATGCCCTCCCTGTGTGTCAGATGCCCTCCCTGTGTGTCAGATGCCCTCCCTGTGTGTCAGATGCCCTCCCTGATGCTGTTTGCTTGTGCTACAGGTGATCGGGATGCTCCCAGGGAAAGATGGACAGTCTCCGTATGTGTCGTGTGGACCAAAGGTTTGCCTCTCTCTCTCCCTCCCCTCTCTCTCTCTTCTCCTCTTTTGTAGATGTATCTCTCCCTCTCTCCCTCCCCTCTCTTCTCCTCTTTTGTAGACATACCTCTCCCTCCCCTCTCTCTCTCTTCTCCTCTTTTGTAGATGTATCTCTCCCTCTCTCTGCCTCCCCTCTCTTCTCCTCTTTTGTAGACATACCTCTCCCTCCCCTCTCTCTTTCTTCTCCTCTTTCATAGAAGTATCTCTCCTTCACTCTTTCCTGTTTTTGTAGAAAGACGATGTGAACGTCGGCCCTTTGGCGTATTTTCCTCCAAATGGAACCTTCAATCTCATGTACTACCCATACTACGGCAGCAAGGCCCAGGTGAGTCTGTGGCCGGTCCTGGTCTAGTCCTGGTCTAGTCCTGGTTTAGTCCCGGTCTAGTCCTGGTCTAGTCCTGGTTTAGTCCTGGTTCAGATTATGAGGCCCATGCACTCGTCTCTCCTAACCCTCTTTAAGAGTCGATTCAATCAATTCATTTTTATAAAGCCCAAAATCACAATGTCGCCTCTTCGGGCTGAAGAGGAGAAATTAATTTAATCAACAAAAAGTTAAACAAACAAATGGAGAAGTGTCCCAGAGCGCCCCCTGTCCATAGACTGTCCTCCTGCAGCCACTGTCCCAGAGCGCCCCCTGTCCTTAGACCTTCCTTCTTGGCACGGAAAAGCTAAAACCAAAACCTAGTGAGTAAAAGAGAAACCTCGAGGAGAACCACAGAGATCCACTCCCGTGGACAGAGACAGACTGCAGATGTGTCCAGGACTAATGTGGATCCATTTACAGAGAGCCACTCAACTAAGAGCCAGAGCCACTCAACTAAGAGCCAGAGCCACTCAACTAAGAGCCAGAGCCACTCAACTAAGAGTCAGAGCCACTCAACTAAGAGCCAGAGCCACTCAACTAAGAGCCAGAGCCACTCAACTAAGAGTCAGAGCCACTCAACTAAGAGCCAGAGCCACTAAACTAAGGGTGAGAGGGAGGGTTATCCACGGTAGGGTACACTGAGTCAGTGTACCCTACAGTGTACCCAGTGAGTGAACCTTAACCCCGCCCCTAAACGCACACATCAGGTATGGAACACAGTTATAACTAAAATGAATGAACGTCAGTGGACGACTCCAACGATAAAACAGCTGATTATCATCACTGAAGATTGTGAAATTGGGTGCAGTGACTCTTCAGGTCACTCCCCGTTGGAAAAGTTCACGGGGTTAAAGTGGTATTTTGTATGGTGTTGCCATGGCGATGTAGCACGTCAGCGCTTCCGCTCTGGGTCTGTTTAGTGACAGGTACACCCTGAAGCTGCAGTTATACACAGACTGGGGGGACACTAGCACCATCCTTAGGGAGTGCCAGGTAGTACAAGCTGTGGCCACGTGGGGCCGTTCAATGCCACTCACGGCTTTAATTCTTTATTTGTTATTCTAAAGTTTTCTTTTTTTTATTTCCAGGTGAATTACACGCAACCGCTAGTCGCTGTAAAGTTCCTGAATGCTTCTTTGAACACAGACCTGAACATCGAGTGTCACATCAACTCCAACACTCTGGGAGACATCTACGCCAATGAACGAGACAAGTTTGCAGGACGGGTCTCCTTCACTCTGCGCATCAATGCTTAGACCAGCCTAAGACCTGAGACCGACCTGAGACCAGAGACCGACCTGAGACTGACCAGAGACCGACCTGAGACCAGAGACCAACCTGAGACCAGAGACCGACCTGAGACCAGAGACCAACCTGAGACTGACCAGAGACCGACCTGAGACCAGAGACCGACCTGAGACCAGAGACCGACCTGAGACCTGAGACCCACCTGAGACTGACCAGAGACTGACCTGAGACCAGAGACCGACCTGAGACCAGAGACCAACCTGAGACTGACCAGAGACCGACCTGAGACCAGAGACCGACCTGAGACCAGAGACCAACCTGAGACCAGAGACCAACCTGAGACTGACCAGAGACCGACCTGAGACCAGAGACCGACCTGAGACCTGAGACCAACCTGAGACTGACCAGAGACCGACCTGAGACCAGAGACCGACCTGAGACCAGAGACCAACCTGAGACTGACCAGAGACTGACCTGAGACCAAAGACCAACCTGAGACCGAACTGAGACCAGAGACCAAGCTGAAACCGACCTAAGACCAGAGACCGAGCTGAGACCAGAGACCAACCTGAGACCAGATACTGACCTAAAACCAAAGACCAACCTGAGACCAGAGACTGACCTAAGACCAAAGACCAACTTGAGACCGACCTGAGACCAGAGACCAACCTAAGACCAAAGACCAACCTGAGACCGACCTGAGACCAGAGACCAACCTGATATCAGAGACCGACCTGAGACCAGCCTGAGACCAGAGACCGGCCTGAGATCAGAGACTGACCTGAGACTGACCAGAGACCAACTTGAAAACAGAGCCTGAAACCAGAGATTGACCTGAGACCAGAGCTTGACCTGAGACCTGAGACCGGCCTGAGACCAGAGACCAACTTGAGAACAGAGGCTGAAACCAGAGACCGTCCTGAGACCAGAGACTGACCTGACACCGACCTGAGACTAGAGACTGACCTGAGACCTGAGACTGACCAGAGACCTGAGACCAGAGACCAGGACCTTCCACAGAGTCAACAAACTTGTGTGGGATTCTTCTGTAATTTGAGCCGTCTTCTAATAATCACCTTTATTATAATTAAAACAAAAGGGCCCGTCAACAACAAACGCTAGAAGAAAGCCATGCGCATCACCCTCACTGGAACTACACTCAGGACGAAGACCCAGTGTGGGACTCCAGGGAGCGCTGTTCTTACACTGCAGCCGATCAAATACAGAATCACACGAGACCATCGGCCAAATGAGTCCTGAACGCAAGTACTCTACTGCCACCTACTGCCAAAAGAAGATCAGTACACACTGCCACTACTATCATTACTACTACTACAACTACTATTACAACAAGTACTACAACGAGTACTACTACTTCTACAATATACCTAATGTTTACTTCCACCTACAGCTGCCAAGAGACAGAACTGTTTAATTCAGTCACTGCCAGGACAAAATGTATTTATAAAGAATATGAAGAACATATCAAAGTGCTGCCAAGGAACGACATCGGAGCTACTTCAGCCAATAAGGTCGTCCAAATCTGATCTACTTCAGCCAATAAGGTCGTTCAAACCTGAACTACTTCAGCCAATAAGGTCGTCCAAACCTAACTACTTCAGCCAATAAGGTCGTCCAAATCTGATCTACTTCAGCCAATAAGGTCGTCCAAACCTGAACTACTTCAGCCAATAAGGTCGTCCAAACCTAACTACTTCAGCCAATAAGGTCGTCCAAACCTGAACTACTTCAGCCAATAAGGTCGTCCAAACCTAACTACTTCAGCCAATCAGGTCGTCCAAATCTGATCTACTTCAGCCAATCAGGTTGTCCAAAAGTTAATCCGAGATTTAAACAAGAATTCTCAGATTGGTTCCTAAAATTGTACTTAAAGGAAATAGTTCCTATCCCAAATGTTCATAAAAAGAATGTGCCATGAATCAGAGTTCTGTAAGGGCAGGCCAATGTTTTTAAGTCGTTTCATTTTCAAATGAAGAAATAAGCAGCCCGTAACAGCATCACAGTTTATGGACTTTAGAAACAGAATATAAAGTTTTGTGTTGCTTTGTGCCCAACCTTTAACCCCGACCCTTAACCTTTAACCCTAACCCTTCCTAACGTTTGACCCTAACCCTAACCTTTGACCCTAAATCTAACCTTTAAGCCAAGGAACTGCACTGAGACCAAAGCAGATGATAAATAATACACTCCTATTATTTCTATGATGCCCACCCTTTGTACTCCCACCCTAACCACTGACCCCAAACCTGTGAGCCCTAACCCATAACACCTAACCCCTAACCCCTGAACCCTGACTGACCCTGACCCATAACCAAAGCAGACAGACTGTTAGGGGCTTTCACACTTATACCATGAGGCCGCATTAAGTGGACTCGAGTTCGGACACTGAGGTTTGCGTTGGTTTAACTTGTGACATAAAGAACCTTCTGGACCTTCTGGAGGTGGTCTCTGGTTCTACATGGACTTCAGTGCGGTTCTGTTGTGATGCGAACGCTGACCGGCTTAGATCTGGCCCAACTCTTGATCTAAACAAGCCACCGTAGAGCTGAGGATGGACAAATTAAAACCCAGAATGACTATCAAAATGGAAGAAAAAGTGAGGCGTAAAGCGAGGCATAAAGTGAGGTGTAAAGTGAGACGTAAAGTGAGGCGTAAAGTGAGACGTAAAGTGAGACATAAAGTGAGGTGTAAAGTGAGACGTAAAGTGAGGTGTAAAGTGAGGCGTAAAGCGAGGCATAAAGTGAGGTGTAAAGTGAGGCGTAAAGTGAGGCGTAAAGTGAGGCGTAAAGTGAGACATAAAGTGAGGCATAAAGTGAGGCGTAAAGTGAGGCGTAAAGTGAGGCGTAAAGTGAGACATAAAGTGAGGCATAAAGTGAGGCATAAAGTGAGGCGTAAAGTGAGGCGTAAAGTGAGGCGTAAAGTGAGACATAAAGTGAGGCATAAAGTGAGGCGTAAAGTGAGGCGTAAAGTGAGGCGTAAAGTGAGGCGTAAAGTGAGGTGTAAAGTGAGACATAAAGTGAGGTGTAAAGTGAGACATAAAGTGAGGTGTAGAGTGAGGTGTAAAGTGAGACATAAAGTGAGGGGTAAAGTGAGGTGTAAAGTGAGGCGTAAAGTGAGGGGTAAAGTGAGACATAAAGTGAGGCGTAAAGTGAGGCATAAAGTGAGGTGTAAAGTAAGGCGTAAAGTGAGGTGTAAAGTGAGGGGTAAAGTGAGACATAAAGTGAGGCGTAAAGTGAGGTGTAAAGTGAGGCGTAAAGTGAGGTGTAAAGTGAGACATAAAGTGAGGTGTAAAGTGAGACATAAAGTGAGGTGTAGAGTGAGGCGTAAAGTGAGACATAAAGTGAGGGGTAAAGTGAGGTGTAAAGTGAGGCGTAAAGTGAGGGGTAAAGTGAGGTGTAAAGTGAGGCGTAAAGTTAGGCGTAAAGTGAGGTGTGAAGTAAGGCGTAAAGTGAGGTGTAAAGTGAGACATAAAGTGAGGCGTAAAGTGAGGTGTAAAGTGAGACATAAAGTGAGGTGTAAAGTGAGACATAAAGTGAGATGTAAAGTGAGGTGTAAAGCGAGACATAAAGTGAGGTGTAAAGTGAGGATATTAACTCTCACTGTTATTTTATAGAATTAGATCAAAATATATCACAGTTTCAATTCAATTCATTTTATTTTTGTAATGCCCAAAATCACAACAACAGTTGTCTGAAGGGCGTTCATGTTTTGGTTGATGGGGGAAACCGGAGTACCCGGAGGAAACCCATCCAGACACGAGGAGAAACATGAAAAACTCCACACAGAAAGGCCTGGCGACCCGGGGATCGAACCAAACACACAAAAACACAACAACACACAAAAACACAACAACACACAAAAACACAACAACACACAAAAACAAAACAACACACAAAAACAAAACAACACACAAAAACAAAACAACACACAAAAACAAACAACACACAACAACACACAAAAACAAAACAACACACAAAAACAAAACAACAGGAAAATCAAACAAAACAAGAAAAATCGTCCAGGTGAGGAGGAGGAGTTTCTGGGACGATCATTAAAAAAAACAATGTTGAGACTCATCAGTGGCACAGGCTCATACAGAGCTGTGGCTCATACAGAGCTGTGGCTCATACAGAGCTGTGGCTCATACAGAGCTGTGGCTCATACAGAGCTGTGGCTCATACAGAGCTGTGGCTCATACAGAGCTGTGGCTCATACAGAGCTGTGGCTCATACAGAGCTGTGGCTCATACAGAGCTGTGGCTCATACAGAGCTGTGGCTCATACAGAGCTGACACAGGCTTATACAGATCTGCAGCTGTTTGTTGTCGGTTCCTGTACTATTTGTGATGCGGCGCCACCTCAGGCGAGGAGTATATTCTATTTTTCCTGGTACAGTTTGTTTGAGCTGAAATGACTGTGATCCGCACCAAATGAAAACTACAACAGTGTCTCAACTTAGTCTCCAGTGTAACCACTGAACCAAACAGGTGAAAGCAGCTGTAATGTTTCTATGACCCTTAACCCTAAACCCCCCCCCCCCCCCCCCCCCATGCTCCCCGTATCCCCAACCATATCCTAACCTCGTACAGCCAATAGAGCATCAGTATCAGGAGTATTTTGAGTATCAGGAGTATCGTATCAGGAGTATTGTATTGGGAGTATTATATTGAGAGTATGGTATTGGGAGTATCGTATCGGGAGTCACGCTGAGCCACGGACCTCATGGATCAAACCAGTGACTCCAGAAAAGCACATTTGGGTTGAGCCTAACACAAAACGACGTCATTTCTGTTACAATAATATGATGTAACTGTGTGCACTTTAACAGAACTGCACTAAACTCACGGAATTTAAACCTGAGCCATATCTGCACCAATCACAGCACTCGGTCACAGTCACATGACCCTCACTGTTTACACTATTTATTTATATGAAATGTCTTTGTGGTGTTTTTAATGTTTCCATGTCTGTTTAAACCACGTGTTCTTATTGGATGAGAGGAGGGACCCTGTGTTCTGATTGGATGAGAGGAGAGTGAACACGAGGAAATCACTTTTTGTTCATTTCTGTTCAAATGATATTTGTTGTTTTTGTCTGTTTTAGATCAAAGTAGGTTTGAATATTTTAGAAATAGAATTTATAAAGTCATAGATATGTCCTATGTCTCAAACCGCTTCAAATCTCTGTAAAAAGATCACATTTCCATACTGTCATTTTTGTATGAAGCTAAAAATTCAATACACAAGGAAAGGAGGCAAGGAGTTAGGAGACAAGGAGAGGAGGAACATAAAGAGGCAGAGAAGACAAGGGGGGACGAAGAGGAGGAGCTGAAACTGTTTGAGACAAACCACACAAACCCCGCCCATTTGCCTGAAGCCACGCCCCCTGCTGGTATTATTTGTGAACTGGTCAATAAACTGATCAATAAAGAGAGTGGAACCTCAGACTGTGTGGTTATTGGGCACATGAACACACTACTTCCCTACTTTAAACATGTTTGTGTGTATGAATGTGTGTGTGCATGTGTATGTGTGTTTCTGTATGTTTGTGTGTGTCTGTCGGGGTGTGTGTGAGTGTGTGTGTATATATGTATGTGCGTGTGTGTATGTGTGTATATATGTGTGTCTATGTATATGTGTATGTGTGTATATATGTGTGCATGTGTTGGTGTGTGTTTGTGTGTGTATGTGTGTATATATGTATGTGTAGGGGTGTGTGTGTTTATGTGTGTGTCTATGTATATGTGTATGTGTATATGTGTGTTTGTGTGTATGTGTGTATATGTGTGTGTGTATGAGTGTGTGTCTATGTGTATGTGTGTCTGTGTAGACCCTCGTTGTCCAAGTTTGATCCAGAGCAAACAACAAAGTTAAATCTGTCAACTGGACAAATCTTGTAGGAGTGAAGACGTTTCACTGCTCATCCAAGCCACTTCTTCAGTTCTGGAGAAGGAGAGGAGAAAGAGATCCGGGCAAGGAGGAGGAGAGCCAGGCGAGGAGGAGAGGGAGGCGGGTGGAGGAGGGCCAGGCGGGGAGGAGAGGGTCCAGCTGTCATCAGGGCATCTGAAAGAGTTACACTCCACAGGGGGAGTGGGACAGGGGACAACATGTGAATAGCATTGCTGATGAGAAAATAGCTTAGCATGCTGGTATTAGCATGCTGGTATGAGCATACTGGTGTTAGCCTGCTGGAATTAGCATACTGGTATTAGCATACTGGTATTAGCCTGCTGGATTTAGCATACTGGTATTAGCATGCTGGTATTAGCATACTGGTGTTAGCATACTGGCATTAGCCTGCTGGTATTAGCATACTGGTGTTAGCCTGCTGGAATTAGCATACTGGTGTTAGCCTGCTGGAATTAGCATACTGATATTAGCATGCTGGTATTAGCATACTGGTGTTAGCATACTGGTATTAGCATACTGGTATTAGCCTGCTGGTATTAGCATACTGGTGTTAGCCTGCTGGAATTAGCATACTGATATTAGCATGCTGGTATTAGCATACTGGTGTTAGCATACTGGTATTAGCATACTGGTATTAGCCTGCTGGTATTAGCATGCTGGTATTAGCATACTGGTGTTAGCATACTGGTATTAGCCTGCTGGTATTAGCATACTGGTATTAGCATACTGGTATTAGCATGCTGGTATTAGCATACTGGTATTAGCCTGCTGGTATTAGCATGCTGGTATTAGCATACTGGTGTTAGCATACTGGTATTAGCCTGCTGGTATTAGCATGCTGGTATTAGCATACTGGTGTTAGCATACTGGTATTAGCCTGCTGGTATTAGCATACTGGTATTAGCATAGTGGTATTAGCATGCTGGCTCGTACTACTGTTTTGCTTGTTTGATTTAGGACTGAGGATGGACTTTTAACTCAGTCTGACCAGAACTGAAGAAGCCTCTTGGATGAGCAGCACTGCCTTCAGTCAAACCTTTTTCTCCAGTGACAGAATAGAATGTTTCTTTTACTATGGATCAGACCTGGATGGCTGAGGGATTACACAGACATACCACCATAGACATACATGTAGAACACCCCCAGGGTGATGTCACTGCAGTGTATCAATGAGTTCTAACATTTGTAACATGATCAGCAAAACCAAGGATCTTGGCTCTGATCTGCGTCCTCCTGCCCAGGACCAGGCTCAGATCAGATTATAGAAGCAGGAGCCAAACTGGTCTAATGAGATTAGGCAAAGCTGTGAGCTTTGAGACGCGGCAGATACGAGGAGTCCACACAGCTCTGGGTCCTGGACAGATTCACATCAGGATCGAACTTTCAACTGGGACCAGAGTCTAGACCTGGACCTGTTTTTGGATCAATGTGAAAAGCGCACAGGTAAATGCATCTGAACTTCTAATGTGTCCCTTAACCTAACCTCAGACTCACTCTCAGTCTGACCCTAACCTCAGACTCACGCTTAGTCTGACCCTAACCTCAGACTCACTCTTAGACTGACCCTAACCTCAGACTCACTCTTAGACTGACCCTAACCTCAGACTCACTCTTAGACTGACCCTAACCTCAGACTCACTCTTAGTCTGACCCTAACCTCAGACTCACTCTTAGTCTGACCCTAACCTCAGACTCACTCTAAGACTGACCCTAACCTCAGACTCGTAGTCTGACCCTAACCTCAGACTCGTAGACTGACCCTAACCTCAGACTCGTAGTCTGACCCTAACCTCAGACTCGTAGACTGACCCTAACCAAAGCTCCAGTCATTTGAGGCTCACAGAGGGAAGAAGAACACGACTTTTACTCAAGTAACAGTACTGTTACTCTGTACTATATATTACTCAAGTAAGAGTACTGTGGTTAGAGCTTCGTTCAGAGCAGTGGTCAGAGCTTCGTTCAGAGCAGTGGTCAGAGCTGTGGTCAGAGCTGTGGTCAGAGCTGTGGTCAGACCTGTGGTCAGAGCTGTGGACATGAGTGAAATGGAGTAAAACGTCTCATCGCCTCGAGTTTGGCCCAAACCCAAATCCTCTGAGTTTGGCACCGTCTGTGTCACGGCTCCATGAGATCATGAGTTTAAGTCATGTGACCAAAACATCCACAGTTCACCTGTCACTTCACCTGTCACTTCACCTGTGTGTGTGTGTGTGACACTTCGCCTGTCACTTCACCGGGGTGTGTGTGTGTGTGTGAGACACTTCACCTGTCACTTCACCTGTATGTGTGTGTGTGGGGGGGGCAGTTCACCTGTCACTTCACCTGTGTGTGTGTGTGTGTGTGGGACACTTCACCTGTGTATGTGTGTGTGTGTGTGGGTGTGTGGGGTGTGTGTGTGTAGGGGTGTGTGGGGGTGTGTGTGCGCGTGTGTGTGTGAGTGTGGACAGAGGTGCTGTGAGAATATTTCATATACTTAAATAAATTACTATCAAATATAAAATATAACGTTAAGTCTTTAATGGAGCTCATAAATGGGGTCAGGGGTCGGGGGGTTGAACTCATTTGACTAAAACACAGTTATCATTACAGTGGGACAAAAAAGTATTTTATCAGCCCCAGTTGTTCAAGTTCTTCACTTACAAAGATGAGAGACGCCTGTAATTTTCATCATAGTTTCACTTCAACTATGAGAGACAGAATAAGAAAAAAAAAGTCCAGGATTTTTCAGAAGTCAGATTTTTAAAGAATTTATTTGCAAATTATGGTGTAAAAAATGTTATTTGATCAATAACAAAAGTTCATCTCATACTTTGTTACATTCCCTTTGTTGCAGTGACAGGTCGTTTTCTGTCTCCAGAGGTTTTCTCTGTTGCTGTAGTTTGGTCCGTTCCTCCTGCAGATCTCCTCTAGAGCAGTGATGTTTTGGGCAACACGGACTTTCAACTCCCTCCAAAGATTTTCTATGGGGTTGAGATCTGGAGACTGGGCCACTCCAGGACCTTGAAATGCTTCTTATGAAGCCTCTCCTTCGTTGCCCGGGCGATGTGTTTGGATCATTGTTACGCTGAAAGATCCAGACACGTTTCATCTTCAATGCCGTCGCTGATGGAAGGAGGTTTTCACTCAAAATCTCACGATACATGGCCCCGTTCATTCTTTCCTTTACACGGATCAGTCGTCCTGGTCCCTTTGCAGAAAAGCGGACCCAACGCATGATGTTTCCACCCCCATGATTCACAGTAGGTCTGATGTTCTTTGGATGAGACTCTGCATTCTTTCTCCTCCAAACACGACAAGTTGAGTTTTAACCAAAAAGTTGTATTTTGGTTTGATCTGACCATGTGACATTGTCCCAATCCTCTTCTGGATCATCCAAATGCTTCTGTCAAACTTCAGACGGGCCTGGACATGTCCTGTCTTAATCAGGGGACACGTCTGGCACTGCAGGATTTGAGTCCCTGGTGGTGTAGTGTGTTACTGATGGTCCCTTTGTTACTTTGGTCCCAGCTCTCTGCAGGTCATTCACTCGGTCGTGTGGTTCTGGGGTTTTTGCTCTTTGTTCTTGTGTCATTTTGACCCCACGGGGTGAGATCTTGCGTGGAGCCCCAGATCGAGGGAGATTATCAGTGGTCTTGTCTTCCATTTTAGCAAAAATGTTACATTTTTTCTCCACTTTTCCTGTTTGTATTTTTAGATTTGAAATGAAATCAGGACATTCCATAACTGTTCCCTATAAAACCCTATGAGGTCCATCCTCTCACAAGGATTCACATCTGATATATATATATATATATATATATATATATATATATATATATATATATATATATATATATATATATATGAACACTTTTATCTTGTTGGACTTTTGTCTCTGGTTTGAATGTCTCTCAGACTCTGAGCGGAGCTGGTGATGTAAGTGTCCCTCCTTTGACAGGGATTATTCCTGGATTATGGCCCTATTGTTAATAACCAGTGTGCTTGAAAGCGTGTGTGCATGTGTGTGTGTGTGTGCGGCATGTGTTTGCACGTGTGTTTATTGGCGAGTGGGTGTTTGTGTGTGTTGTGTGTGTGCATGTGTGTGTTTATTGGTGGGTGTGCGTTTGTGTCTGTGTGAGTGTGCATGTGTTGTGTGTGTGTGTGCATGTGTGTGTTTATTGGCGGGTGTGCGTTTGTGTGTGTGTCTGTGTGAGTGTGCGTTTGTGTGTGTGTGCATTGGCGGATGGGCATTTGTGTGTGTGTTTATTGGCGGGGGTGTGTTTGCGTGTGTGTGTCAGTGTGGGGGTGTGTGTGCATGTGTGCATGTGTGTGTTTATTGGCGGGTGTGTGTTTGCGTGTGTGTGTGTGCATGTGTGTGTTGGGGTGTGTGAGCGTGTGCAGGTGTGTGTTTGCGTGTGTGTGTCGGGGTGAGTGTGTGTGTGCATGTGTGTGTTTATTGGCGGGAGTGCGTTTGTGGGGGTGTGTGTGTGCACGTGTGTGTTTATTGGCGGGAGTGCGTTTGTGTGTGTGTCTGTGTGAGTGGGGGTGTGCATGTGTGTGTTTATTGGCGGGTGTGCGTTTGTGTGTGTGTCTGTGTGAGTGTACATGTGTGAGCGTGTCACAGTGACTGTGCATTCTTAATCCCTGAAGAAGATTCACTTGGATTAGGTCCAAATGGGTACACAGCGCTGAGGTGAACTGGATTATACTGACGGAGAGGGTCTAACGGAGAGGGGGACGGGCTAATAGCGAGGGGGAGGGGCTAACAGAGAGCGAGGGAGGGGCTATCTGAAAGAGGGAGAGGCTTACAGAGAGGGGAGGTCTGCAGGGGATAATACGGTACCGGACACCTCCAGAGTCCAGAAATGACCTTAATGTTCAGCAGTTACCATGGTGACATAATGCACACATTATCAAACACAGCCTGATAAGTTTTTAAAGCAGCTGAAAACTCAGATTAAAGACTAATTTAAGTAACAGAGCTTCAGACAAAACAGTGCCTGCAGTTAGCATCACACTCTGAGGAAATATGGATGATGTCAGCTGCAAAGGATCAGTTCACCCATCGCTACCCCCCGTCTGGGTTTTACACTGGGACAGTCTGAAGTGTAGCACATTTAATCATCACAACTGTATTATTATTATTATTTATTTTTTTTAATTATTATTATTATTATTATTATTATTATTATTATTATTATTGTTATTATTGTTATTATTGTTATTATTGTTATTATTGTTATTATTATTGTTATTGTTATTATTATTATTATTATTGTTGTTGTTATTGTTATTATTATTATTATTGTTGTTGTTGTTGTTGTTGTTGTTGTTGTTATTATTATTGTTATTGTTATTATTATTATTATTATTATTATTATTATTGTTGTTGTTATTGTTATTATTATTATTATTATTGTTGTTGTTATTATTATTATTATTATTATTATTATTGTTATTATTATTATTATTATTATTATTGTTGTTGTTGTTATTGTTATTGTTATTGTTATTATTATTATTATTATTATTGTTATTATTTCTTTTTCTTTTCTCATTGATTCTCAGGTGGACTATGCTGTTGTTTGGAGCATGTCTGATGCTGCTGTTCCCGGGGCTGTGGGCGGCGACCTTTAAGCTGGCTCTGATTGGCCCTTGGTCATGTGACCCGATGTACTCGCGTGCCATGGTGTCAACGGCGGTGAATCTGGCGTTGTCACGGTTACGCAGAGACACAGGACTCAGCTACTGGTTTGACGTGACGGTGCTGGACGAGAGCTGCTCTGCCTCCAAAGGTTAAAACACTTTTTAATAAACAATACAAGAAACTTACAGAGACGACATTTAAAAAGATTTAAAAGAATTATAACATCAACTGAAAATCCACAGTGCGTGACCGTTCAGACCAAAAACTCGCCCTCAGCTTTCAATTTATTTTTGTAAAGCCCAAAATCACAACAGCAGTTGCCTCTTAGGGGTGAACATGAGAATTTACTCAACAGAAAGTTAGAGAATCAACAATGAAACAGAAACAGACAAGCAAATTAATCAACAGAAACAGAAGCAACTGCCCTAGAACATCCTCTGTCCTTAGATCCTCCTTCTCAGCAAGGAAAAACTCAAGAAAAAAAAAACTGTGGGAAAAAGAGAAACCTTGAGGAGAACCACAGTGAAGGAGAGATCCACTCCCATGGACAGACAGCTGCAAATGAGGGCCTCAATCACGGCAGGACGGGAGCCACCCCAGCCAGGCACCAGGTCATCCAGCCAGACGAGGGTCTGTGTCCTTATGCATTTGACACCTCTTGATTCTCTTCTATGGACCTGGTCCTCTTGGTGTTCTTCAGTGGAATGGATGTTATAGTTGCAGGTTTCGGTTCAAGGAGATATCTCAGAACCGTTGATGATTCCACCCACAAAAACTTCCTCTTGTCTCAATTTTTCTTGATCTTTGCTCCTCCTTGTGTCGCTGAGATTAACCTGATGGTGACTCAAGGGGCTTTGGGTCATCATGGTGACACATCAGTGATGTCGGGTAGTTTCTCTGTTTGCTAACAGGCGCTGGTAGCACCTCTTAAATTTTTTCCTTCTCTGCCTCTGCCCATAGCTCCACCCATAGCTCCACCCATAGCTCCGTGCAGCCTCAGGTTCCACCTGTACATAAGAGATGTTTCGTCACTTCTTTCAAATTGCTTTCTGATTTGGGTGGCCTTTTCTTTGACCATGTCGATGTGAATGCGCCAATCATGCATCACTTCTTGCGTTGATCAGATCCACAATCATTTGAGCAGAAGCAAAGGTGATGTCTGCATGATGTCGGGTTTGTTAGCAGGAGGGGCTTATATACAGTCACAGGTAGTGGTGGGACCTCCCCATGGGAAAACTGCACTGTGCACTCCATCCCGCTGCTAGAGTCGTGGTCGCTAACAATGCTAACAGCTCCTTCCTCCTCAGTGCCAGGCTCACTTCTTTTAGGAATTTTTGGCATCATGAATGGTCAAAAAATGCCATAACATGACATAATATGACCCAGGTAATCAAAACCCAGATAAACAACACCCAGATAAACAACACCCAGGTAAACAACACACATTTAAACAACAACCAGGTAAACAACAGCCAGGTAAACAACACCCAGGTAAACAACATCCAAATAATCAACACCCACATTAACAACACCCAGGTAAACAACAACCAGGTAAACAACACACATTTAAACAACAACCAGGTAAACAACAGCCAGGTAAACAACAGCCAGGTAAACAACAACCAGGTAAACAACACCCAGGTAAACAACAATCAGGTAAACAGCCGCCAGGTAAAAAATACCCAGGTAATAACAGCCCATTATGTGCTCAATATGTTTTATGAAAACAGAGCTCACTCTCACATACTGTTGTTGTTCTAAATGTCATCTGCCTAACCTCTACAGTTCACTGTTACAGCAACAGAATAGTAATAATCAATAATTATGTTTATAATAATATTCATTTGTGCTTGTCTCAGCGCTGACGGAGCTGTCTGAGATGGAGGGTTATGGCCACGCCTACATTGGCCCCTTTAATCCATCTCTGTGCCACGCTGCGTCCTTATTGGCTGAGCATTGGGAGGTGGGACTGGCCTCACCTGGGTGTCTGGATGATGATTGGCCAAACCTTCCCCCGCTGACTCCGCCCACTAAGGTTCTGTTCACAGTTTTACGTCACTTTGGCTGGGCGCACGTTGGCATCATCACAGGTACATTCTGGTTCTGGTTTGATCTCTGTCTAGGTTCAGTACCAGTACAGTCTCGGTTTAGTTTTGTTTTAGACCTATTTTTAGTTTTTATTTCTCTTTTTAATTTTCTTTTTCCTTTTCGGTGCATTCAGCTCCCTCAGAGCTGTGGATGGGCACTGGGGAGGAGTTGGCGTCAGGCCTCCGGGCTTTGGGTTTACCCGTCGCACCGGTCGTATCCATGGATACAACAGGTCAACCGCAAGACGCGCTGAGGGCCATCAGAGAGACGGACCAAGTCAAAGGTACTGGCCAATCACATGGCAGCACGGAGTGACCCAGATATGTGTTGAAATTACCATGGCAACACTTCCTGTTTCAGTGGTTATCCTGTGCATGAGCTCACTGCTGATTGGAGGAGAAGACCAGAAAGAGCTCCTATTGGCTGCTCTGGACATGGGCATGATCTCAGATGGATATGTTTTCATCCCGTATGATGCGCTGCTGTATGCCCTACCCTACCAGGTACAACACTGCCATCTACAGGCGAAAAAATAAAATAAAATGATTTAACAATGTAGGATTGTCGTTCTCCCTCTAAAGCTGCAGTGGTAGAATGGGGCGACAGTGGCTCAGTGGTTAGAGTGTTGGTCCCAACCCGAAGGTCGGAGGATCAAGTCCCGCTCGGACCAAGTTCTGTCGTTGTGTCCTTAGGCAAGACACTTCACCCACATTGCCTAGTATGAAAGTGGTGTGTGTGTGAATGATAGGTGGTGGTCGGAGGAGCCGATGGCCCAGATTGGCAGCCTCGCTTCCGTCAGTCTCCCCAGGGCAGCTGTGGCTACAATAGTATCTTACCATCACCAAGTGTGGAAATGAATGAATAATGACTCTAGTGTGGAGGTTTGAGAGGCTTTGACAAGCCTGTAAAGCGTATTACAAGTGTAAGGCATTATTATTAGCAGAAAGGTTTATTTAATATTTACTTTCATATTTTAGATTATTTTGAGGTTTAGAGACTAAAGCTGCACTAATGGAGGTCTGCCACCTGGAGCGGCGTCCCTATTCACAGAAGGAGTTATTGTGTTTTTGAGCAGTACAAACACCTGCAATGAATAAAGTTTCTAAATGCTAGATGTATATGGAACATTCCAGGCAAAGCAATAACATCTTCATGGAGACAGTAAGTAAGGGAGCCTCCAAAAGTTGCGCAGTTATGCTTTAAGTGAGACGGGACTGAACCTCGTCATTTGTTTTGATTAAACACACCTGTTATGAACATGTGCCTGTGATTGGCTCGTGTTTGTCGCTCTTGTCCAATCAGGGAGTGTCATATGCTCAGCTGACCAACAGCACCCGCCTCCGTCATGCCTACAGCGCAGTCCTGACCGTAACCATGGCGTCGGACCAGAGTTTCTATGAAGTATTCAGGGACGCACAAATAAACCGAGAAATAAGAACATCTGTCTCTCCGACTGAGGTCAGAGTTACACTAACGCTAACACTCTCTCTCTGTTTCTCTCTGTGGGTACGCTCCCTCTCTCTTTCCCTCAGTGTGAATGCTCTCTCTCTCTTACTGTCAGTATGAACGCTCCCTCTCTCTGTCTCTCTGTGTGAACGCTCCCTCTCTCCTTCTCTCTCAGTGTGAACGCTCCCTCTCTCTTTCTCTCTCAGTGTGAACGCTCCCTCTCTCTTTCTCTCTCAATGTAAATGCTCCCTCTCTCCTTCTCTCTCAGTATGAATGCTCCCTCTCTCTGTCTCTCTCAATGTAAATGCTCCCTCTCTTTCTCTCTCAGTATGAATGCTCCCTCTCTCTGTCTCTCTCAATATAAATGCTCCCTCACTCCTTCTCTCAGTATGATTGTCCCCACTCTCCTTCTCTCTCTGTGTGAACACTCCCTCTCACTTTCTCTCAGTATGAACGCTCCCTCTCTCTTTCTCTCAGTATGAACGCTCCCTCTCTCTTTCTCTTTCATTTCATTCTAAAAGTCTCTCCTCTCTTTGGCTCCGTCTATAACCTGGTTTCATTTCATTCCAAAGGTTTCTCCTCTCTTTGGCTCCGTCTATAACCTGGTTTCATTTCATTCCAAAGGTCTCTCCTCTCTTTGGCTCAATCTATAACATGGTGCACTATGTGGCAAACGCAGTGGAGGAGCGACGCAAAGCTGGAGGCGGGCGCTGGGTCAAAGGGAACTCTATCGTCCAATCAGAAGGAGGCTTTTCCTTCCAGGGATTCAACCAGGTGCAACCAGATCTAACATTTGTCCATAACATTTACAGAGTGTGTTTACGCTCGAGTCTCAAGGTTATGATCATTGTCTTATCCTAGATATCCTGGATTTTTACAGTGGTAACTGTGGTAACTATGACACAGATATGGCAGGTGAAGCTGAACATGTAGCTACTTTGCTAACTTAACACTTTTAACGTGTTTCTATTACCAAAGGAACAAGATCTATATTCATATAAGAACATGAGACTGGAGCATGTTTAGCAAAAGGACCTGTAGAAACTAGAGCAGCACAAACAGAGACAGATTAGTCTGGTGTTAAAGTGTCTTTGGATTAAATTGCAGACTGGTTTACTTTGTTTATAGATTTATTATATTATTACTTTAAAAGTCCAGGTTAAAGTTTGAGTCATTTTGTTAAAGTTGTTGCATCTGTTACATCAGTTTGAACATGCTCAGTACAGCACCATGAATTGTAAAATACTCTATTATATAGTGTCTGGAATACCGTCAGAACATCCCTGTGAGAGTATCCTGGTTTCTGAACCGGAATACTGGCTCATCAAGGGTACTGACATCAGGATACTGCTTTTACATGGACACAAACAAAACCAGGATGCTCAAAAACCCTCCTCATAACCAGGAGACTCGAGTGCACGTAAACACACTGACAGTCTGTGTCTGTACATGTTCAGCTGTTGTACGGGGGCCGGTCTGGACTCGGTCTTCAGGCCCGATTCCTGGTTCTGGACTCTGACGAGGATCGATTTGTGCCAACACACAGCCTGGAAGCGGCGCACACAGACGGTCAGATCGGAGGACTCAGAGAAATGTCATATTCCTTCACTTTCCCCGGAGGAAAACCAGGCAGCGCCGCGTTTTGCTGGTTCAGCCCAGACTACGCCTGCAGCCCAGGTCTGTGTGTCACATGAAGAAGATCATGTAACATATGATGATGTCATACTCTCATACGCGTCAGACACAGCTCTGATGATCACACTGGACTTTACTGTGGGGTTAGGGGTTAGAGGTTAGGGGTTAGGGGTTAGGAGTTAGGGGTTAGGAGTTATTAGTTAGGGGTCAGGAGTTAGGGGTTAGGGGTCAATTCAATTCAGTTCAATTCATTTTATGTTTGTAACACCCAAAATCACAACAACAGTTGTCTCGAAGGGCGTTCATGTTTTGGTTGATGGGGGAAACCGGAGTACCCGGAGGAAACCCATCCAGACATGAGGAGAAACATGAAAAACATGAGCCACTCAGCCACCATGATATACACACAAAAACAAACAGGAAAATCAAACAACAGGAAAAATGGCCAGACGAGGAGGAGGGAGGTGGACGGAGGAGAGCCGGGCGAGGAGGAGAGGGAGTTAGGGGTCAGGAGTTAGACTTACTTTATTGTCCCCGGGGGGAGATTCTTTTCCACACACACAGAGCACGTCTGACATATACACAGATAAACACCAAACATCACAGTCACATAAACACATTACAAAAACATTATGCCTCAGTGGGGCCTGTTGTTTAAAAAAGCAATGGCTGCTGGGATCAGGCTTCTACCGAACCGTGCCCTCCTGCACCTAATCGCCCTGTACCTCCGTCCTGAGGGCAGAGGGACTAGGTGGTCCTGGAGGGGGTGAGTGGAGTCCTGTATTATGGCGAGTGCGAAGCGTCCGATAGCCCGATTATTTAGATCTGTGCGATTGGGTGTGGGGAGTCCTATGATTTTAGCAGCTATGTGTGTTACTTTTATGAGTTTGGTTTTTAACAGTAAGCGTCTTATAGAGGCTTGTGGAACAGTACAGTAGAATGGGCTGAATGATGGATTTATACAACAGTAATAACAGGCATGGAGGAGGGTTAGGGGTTAGGGATTAGGGGTTATGAGTTAGGCATTAGGGGTTAGGGGTTAGGGTTAGGATGAGATGATTTACTTGGGTCACACAGGAGGCAGATAGTGTCCAGGTTAATCCTCTGGACATGGGTCAGTGCAGTAAAGGACGGGTCAAATGCTGTAGTGAAATTATGAAATGGGTTAAGCATAAATAAATAATAATAATAAATTAAATACATTTGTGGGACTTTCAGGACTGGACTCGGCCTCAGCGTTCTTTCTGCTCCTGGTTATCTGCGCTGTGACTGGAGGATTTCTTGTTTGGTTTAAGTAAATACAAATTTCTTTTTTAAATGTTGAATGTGATGATCTGATTAAAGTTACAAGTATTTGTAACAGGAAGTACCGCCGAGCGTCCCGAGCCTCGAAACTGGTCTACAGCCTGAACGACATCGTCTTCATCGACACGCAGATCTCCAAGAAGGTCAGGGTCATTGTCTCGCTCCATGTGTGTCTCTCTCTGTGTGTGTGTCTCTCTCTATGTGTGTCTCTCTCTATGTGTCTCTCTCTCCATGTGTGTCTCTCTATGTGTGTGTCTGTGTCTCTATGTGTGTGTCTGTGTCTCTCTCTGTGTGTGTGTCTCTCTCTATGTGTGTCTCTCTCTATGTGTCTCTCTCTCCATGTGTGTCTCTCTATGTGTGTGTCTGTCTCTCTATGTGTGTGTCTCTCTCTATGTGTGTGTCTGTGTCTCTCTCTATGTGTGCGTGTCTCTCTCTATGTGTGTGTCTCTCTCTGTGTGTGTGTGTGTCTCTATGTGTGTGTCTGTCTCTCTCTCTATGTGTGTGTCTGTGTCTCACTCTATGTGTGTGTCTGTCTCTCTCTATGTGTGTGTCTGTGTCTCTCTCTATGTGTGTGTCTGTGTCTCTCTCTATGTGTGTGTCTCTGTGTGTGTCTGTCTCTCTCTATGTGTGTGTCTGTGTCTCTCTCTATGTGTGTGTCTGTGTCTCTCTCTATGTGTGTGTCTGTCTCTCTCTATGTGTGTGTCTGTCTCTATGTGTGTGTCTGTCTCTATGTGTGTGTCTGTCTCTATGTGTGTGTCTCTGTGTGTGTCTGTCTCTCTCTATGTGTGTGTCTGTGTCTCTCTCTATGTGTCTGTCTGTCTCTATGTGTGTGTCTGTCTCTCTATGTGTGTGTCTCTATGTGTGTGTCTGTGTCTCTCTCTATGTGTGTGTCTGTGTCTCTCTCTATGTGTGTGTCTGTGACTCTCTCTATGCGTGTGTGTGTCTGTCTCTCTCTATGTGTGTGTCTGTCTCTCTCTATGTGTGTGTCTGTCTCTATGTGTGTGTCTGTCTCTCTATGTGTGTGTCTCTGTGTGTGTCTGTCTCTCTCTATGTGTGTGTCTGTATCTCTCTCTATGTGTGTGTCTGTATCTCTCTCTATGTGTGTGTCTGTGACTCTCTCTATGCGTGTGTGTGTCTGTCTCTCTCTATGTGTGTGTCTGTCTCTCTCTATGTGTGTGTCTGTCTCTCTCTATGTGTGTGTCTGTCTCTCTATGTGTGTGTCTCTGTGTGTGTCTGTCTCTCTCTATGTGTGTGTCTGTATCTCTCTCTATGTGTGTGTCTGTCTGTGTCTCTCTCTATGTGTCTGTCTGTCTCTATGTGTGTGTCTGTCTCTCTATGTGTGTGGCTGTGTCTCTCTCTATGTGTCTGTCTCTATGTGTGTGTCTGTCTCTCTATGTGTGTGTCTGTCTCTCTATGTGTGTGGCTGTGTCTCTCTCTATGTGTCTGTCTCTATGTGTGTGTCTGTCTCTCTATGTGTGTGTCTCTCTCTGTGTGTGTGGCTGTGTCTCTCTCTATGTGTCTGTCTCTATGTGTGTGTCTGTCTCTCTATGTGTCTGTCTCTATGTGTGTGTCTGTCTCTCTATGTGTGTGTCTCTCTCTATGTGTGTGGCTGTGTCTCTCTCTATGTGTCTGTCTCTATGTGTGTGTCTGTCTCTCTATGTGTGTGTCTCTATGTGTGTGTCTGTGTCTCTCCGTGTGTGTCTGTGTCTCTCTATGTGTCTCTCTCTATGTGTGTGTCTGTATCTCTCTCTATGTGTGTCTCTCTCTCTGTGTGTGTCTCTTTTCTCTTCTTTTTTCTCTCTTCTTTTCCTCTCTTTCTCTCTCGCTCTTCTTCTTCTTCTTCTTTGTTGTTTTTTGATGTTTTCTTGTTTTCCGTCAGAAACTGAACGATGAGTCTATAATGAAGAGTCTGGTGGACATGAAAACGCCGCTCAGGTCCATCGCTCGTAGCTACATCCTGTGCACTCCGGAGAGCTCCAACGTGGGAATGCTAGAGGTGAATGTCGCTCTGCTCTAACCCTGACCTCTGACCCTGACCTCTAACCCCTGAACGTCTGAGGTCACTGCTCTGATTTCATTGGTCCCTGATGACCTCATTTATTTAAGGATCCACACGTTCAGTTCTACAACAGAAGCTTCAACAAAAGAAATAAAACTAAAACTAAACATGTTCTCTCTCCCTCTCTCTCCTCTATCCTCCTCTCTCCTTCTCTCTCCATCTCTCCCTCTGTCTCCTCCTCCTCCTCACTCCCTTTCTCCTCTCCTCACTCCATCTCTCCCCCTCTCTTTCTGTCCTCCTCTCTTCCTCTCTCTATCTCGTTCCCTCTCTCCCGCTCTCTCCTTCTCTCTCTCTCTCTCTCCTCCTCCTTTCTCCCTCTCTCTCTTCCCCTCCTCCTTTTCTCTCACTCGTTCTGTGTTTCAGGGTGACTGTGTTTGGCTGAAGAAGATTCCGGTGGGAAAAGGCCTGACAGCGATAAACTCAAGCACCCGAAACCTGTTCAGTCAGGTAGAGCTCTTGTCTCCTCCTCTCCTCTGTCCTCCTCTGTCCTCATCTGTCCTCCTCTCCTCTGTCCTTCTCTGTCCTCCTTTCTTCTGTCCTCCTCTTCTCTGTCCTCGTTTCCTCACTCCTTGTCTCCTCATCGCCTCTGTCCTTGTCTCCTCTGTCCTTATCTCCGCTGTCCTTGTCTCCTAATCCCTCATCCCCTCTCTGTGTATTCTAACCCCTTGTCTCCTCTGTCCTCGTCTCCTCTCTCCTTGTGTCCTAACCCCTCGTCTCCTCTCTCCTTGTGTCCTAACCCCTCGTCTCCTCTCTCCTTGTGTCCTATCCCCTCGTCTCCTCTCTCTTTGTGTCCTAACCCCTCGTCTCCTCTCTCCTTGTGTCCTAACCCCTCGTCTCCTCTCTCCTTGTGTCCTAACCCCTCATCTCCTCTCTCCTTGTGTCCTATCCCCTCGTCTCCTCTCTCCTTGTGTCCTATCCCCTCATCTCCTCTCTCCTTGTGTCCTAACCCATCACCTCCTCTCTCTTTGTGTCCTAACCCCTCGTCTCCTCTCTCTTTGTGTCCTAACCCCTCATCTCCTCTCTCCTTGTGTCCTAACCCATCACCTCCTCTCTCTTTGTGTCCTAACCCCTCGTCTCCTCTCTCTTTGTGTCCTAACCCCTCGTCTCCTCTCTCCTTGTGTCCTGACCCCTCGTCTCCTCTATCCTTGTGTCCTGACCCCTCGTCTCCTCTCTCCTTGTGTCCTGACCCCTCGTCTCCTTTCTCCTTGTGTCCTGACCCCTCGTCTCCTCTCTCCTTGTGTCCTGACCCCTCGTCTTCTCTCTGCATGTGTCCTAACCCCTCGTCTCCTCTCTCCTTGTGTCCTAACCCCTCGTCTCCTCTCTCCTTGTGTCCTGACCCCTCGTCTCCTCTCTCCTTGTGTCCTAACCCTTCGTCTCCTCTGTCCTTGTGTCCTAACCCTTCGTCTCCTCTCTCTTTGTGTCCTGACCCCTCGTCTCCTCTCTCCTTGTGTCCTATCCCCTCGTCTCCTCTCTCTTTGTGTCCTAACCCCTCGTCTCCTCTCTCCTTGTGTCCTAACCCCTCGTCTCCTCTCTCCTTGTGTCCTAACCCCTCATCTCCTCTCTCCTTGTGTCCTAACCCATCACCTCCTCTGTCCTTGTGTCCTAACCCCTCGTCTCCTCTCTCTTTGTGTCCTAACCCCTCGTCTCCTCTCTCCTTGTGTCCTGACCCCTCGTCTCCTCTGTCCTTGTGTCCTAACCCCTCGTCTCCTCTCTCCTTGTGTCCTAACCCCTCGTCTCCTCTCTCTTTGTGTCCTAACCCCTCGTCTCCTCTCTCCTCGTGTCCTAACCCCTCGTCTCCTCTCTCCTTGTGTCCTAACCCCTCGTCTCCTCTGTCCTTGTGTCCTAACCCCTCGTCTCCTCTCTCCTTGTGTCCTAACCCCTCGTCTCCTCTCTCCTTGTGTCCTAACCCCTCGTCTCCTCTCTCTTTGTGTCCTAACCCCTCGTCTCCTCTCTCTTTGTGTCCTAACCCCTCGTCTCCTCTCTCCTTGTGTCCTAACCCCTCGTCTCCTCTCTCCTTGTGTCCTAACCCCTCGTCTCCTCTCTCTTTGTGTCCTGACCCCTCGTCTCCTCTCTCCTTGTGTCCTAACCCCTCATCTCCTCTCTCCTTGTGTCCTAACCCATCACCTCCTCTGTCCTTGTGTCCTAACCCCTCGTCTCCTCTCTCCTTGTGTCCTGACCCCTCGTCTCCTCTCTCCTTGTGTCCTGACCCCTCGTCTCCTCTCTCCTTGTGTCCTAACCCCTCATCTCCTCTCTCCTTGTGTCCTAACCCCTCGTCTCCTCTCTCTTTGTGTCCTAACCCCTCGTCTCCTCTCTCCTCGTGTCCTAACCCCTCGTCTCCTCTCTCCTTGTGTCCTGACCCCTCGTCTCCTCTGTCCTTGTGTCCTAACCCCTCGTCTCCTCTCTCCTTGTGTCCTAACCCCTCGTCTCCTCTCTCTTTGTGTCCTAACCCCTCGTCTCCTCTCTCCTCGTGTCCTAACCCCTCGTCTCCTCTCTCCTTGTGTCCTAACCCCTCGTCTCCTCTCTCCTTGTGTCCTAACCCCTCGTCTCCTCTGTCCTTGTGTCCTAACCCCTCGTCTCCTCTCTCTTTGTCTCCTCTGCAGCTGAGGGAGATGCGTCATGAGAACCTGAACTTGTACCTGGGCCTGTTCCTGGACTCTGAGATGTTTGCGTTGGTGGTGGAGCACTGTCCCAGAGGAAGTTTGGCGGATTTACTCGCAGACAGTGACATGAGACTGGACTGGATGTTCAAGTCCTCTCTACTCATCGACCTCATCAAGGTAAAGTGTGGTGTGTGTTATTACACAAGCGTTATAACACATCCCCATAATCCAGAAGTCTACACATACTCACCATCCACATAATCCAGTACAGAAGTGTACTCCACATCCTCATAATCCAGTACAGAAGTGTACTCCACATCCACATAATCCAGTACAGAAGTGTACTCCACATCCACATAATCCACATCCTCATAATCCAGTACAGAAGTGTACTCCACATCCACATAATCCAGTACAGAAGTGTACTCCACATCCTCATAATCCAGTACAGAAGTGTACTCCACATCCACATA
This sequence comes from Periophthalmus magnuspinnatus, assembly GCF_009829125.3. Lineage (NCBI taxonomy): Eukaryota > Metazoa > Chordata > Actinopteri > Gobiiformes > Gobiidae > Periophthalmus > Periophthalmus magnuspinnatus. Next base: position 3,316 of record NC_047143.1, on the reverse strand, counting down.
ATCCAGTACAGAAGTGTACTCCACATCCACATAATCCACATCCTCATAATCCAGTACAGAAGTGTACTCCACATCCACATAATCCAGTACAGAAGTGTACTCCACATCCTCATAATCTAGTACAGAAGTGTACTCCACATCCTCATAATCCAGTACAGAAGTGTACTCCACATCCTCATAATCCACATCCTCATAATCCAGTACAGAAGTGTACTCCACATCCTCATAATCCACATCCTCATAATCTAGTACAGAAGTGTACTCCACATCCTCATAATCCAGTACAGAAGTGTACTCCACATCCTCATAATCTGGTACAGAAGTGTACTCCACATCCACATAATCCAGTACAGAAGTGTACTCCACATCCTCATAATCCAGTACAGAAGTGTACTCCACATCCACATAATCCAGTACAGAAGTGTACTCCACATCCACATAATCCAGTACAGAAGTGTACTCCACATCCTCATAATCCAGTACAGAAGTGTACTCCACATCCACATAATCCAGTACAGAAGTGTACTCCACATCCACATAATCCACATCCTCATAATCCAGTACAGAAGTGTACTCCACATCCTCATAATCCACATCCTCATAATCCACATCCTCATAATCCAGTACAGAAGTGTACTCCACATCCTCATAATCCACATCCTCATAATCCAGTACAGAATTGTACTCCACATCCACATAATCCAGTACAGAAGTGTACTCCACATCCTCATAATCCACATCCTCATAATCCAGTACAGAATTGTACTCCACATCCACATAATCCAGTACAGAAGTGTACTCCACATCCTCATAATCCACATCCACATAATCCAGTACAGAAGTGTACTCCACATCCACATAATCCAGTACAGAAGTGTACTCCACATCCTCATAATCCACATCCTCATAATCCAGTACAGAATTGTACTCCACATCCACATAATCCAGTACAGTAGTGTACTCCACATCCTCATAATCCACATCCTCATAATCCATTACAGAATTGTACTCCACATCCTCATAATCTAGTACACAGATTAAAGTTGCTTGCACTATTTCTTTTCTGTAATTTATTAAGATACAATGTTTGTTTCTGTAATAAAATGATAATTTTATTTTAAACTGTTACATAATTCTGAGATATGTTTTTTAAAGGATACATTTTCAAAAATCCAAGATATTTATAATTATCGACTCTTGCAGTGGAGATTTGTAGCTTGCACGTTACTTGTCCTCTAGAATTTTGCTGGATTTTTGTGACTCTGTTAGCGCAAACATGAAGTAAGATGTTTTTGTCTCTCTGCTGAAAAATATTTATTTCTCTTTTACAAAAAAATGGTCAATCCAAATCTGACCTAGTTGTGTGAGCAGTTGTCCAGCAGCATTTTTTTCTCTGATTAAACTTGTAATTTCGGAGTTGAACCTAGGATTGTTATAGTTTCATTCAATTTTTTCTTTTAGGTGCATGTCGGACTGCGATTTCATTAAACGTATTAATAAAAAAGTTGAAGGCCACATTAGGGTTCGGGAATGCTGATGTTAGCTTGATGTTAGCCTAATGTTAGCCTGATGTTAGCTTGACTTTAGCTTGATGTTAGCCTAATGTTAGCTTGACTTTAGCTTGATGTTAGCCTAATGTTAGCCTGATGTTAGCCTGATGTTAACCTGATGTTAGCCTGATGTTAGCCTGATGTTAGCCTGATATTAGCCTGATGTTAGCCTGATGTTAGCCTGATGTTAGCCTGATATTAGCCTGATAACTGTAACTATAACACAGGTCACAGAGTCTGTGTAATCGCTCAGTCGTCCAGGTCTGACTCATAGTAAAAGCCGAAGTTAAATCTGTCAACTGGACAAATCGTTGTAGGACTGAAGACGTTCGGCTCGTGCAAAGCTGCTTCTTCAGCGGTCTGAAGGGAGGAATTAACTACACTGAAACTGTAAACAGCTTTTGGTTACAGTTTCTGTATGTAGGGTGGGTCTATTGAGCTACAATAAGTGTGCTCTGAGCCTGTGACCTGACTTGAGACAGTAGCTCGACACACTCCACCCTCCTCCTGCAGGCGTGTGCCGCAGGCGTGTGCCGCAGGTTAAAACGTTAAAATGTGGGTATCCAGTGGTTAAAAACAATAATCCATTGGACACTTTTCATTGGATTTGAAAAGTGTCTTTAAAATCAAAAGTTCTTGTTTCTTTTATAGACCTGAGTTCTTGTTTCTTTTATAAACCTGAGTTCTTGTTTCTTTTATAGACCTGAGTTCTTGTTTCTTTTATAGACCTGAGTTCTTGTTTCTTTTATAAACCTGAGTTCTTGTTTTGTTCCTGTTTTTCTCTCAGGGGATGAAGTACTTGCACCTGCGCGGCCTGAGCCACGGGCGGCTGAAGTCCACAAACTGCCTGGTCGACGGCCGCTTCGTTCTAAAAATCACTGATTATGGACTTCCCATGATCCTTCACTCTCAGGGTCTACCTGTTACAGAAGACTATCAGGGTAAAGCTCATGTTTATCACAGACTCCATGTTTGTAAGAGGTCAGTTAGAGACATCACCACACAAACTGACACAAGAATCTGAAAACAGCACTGAGAACGCAGCGAGGACACATGAGGACACACGAGGACACACGAGGACACACAAGGACACACAAGGACACACAAGGACACACGAGGACACACAAGGACACACAAGGACACACAAGGACACACGAGGACACACAAGGACACAGGGATCAGCACAGCAGAGTTTAATAGAGTCTAATAGAGTTTGATAGAATAGATTGTGTCTGACTCTCTCTCTCTGTCTCTCTCTGTGTCTCTGTCTCCCTCGCTCTCTCTCTGTGTCTCCCCATGTCTCTGTCTCTGTTGTGTCTCTGATCCGGCGCAGGCCTTTTGTGGACTGCCCCTGAGTTGCTGAGGAATCCCGTCAGAGGGGGCTCTTATGCTGGGGATGTTTTCAGCTTCAGCATCATCATTCAGGAAGTCATCACCCGGACGCTTCCCTACGCCATGATGGACATGCCAGCACATGGTGAGCGCCCCCTACTGTCTGTCCTTCTGTCTGTCTCTCTGTCTGTCCCTCTGTCTGTCTCTGTCTGTCTCTGTCTGTCTCTCTGTCTGTCTCTGTCTGTCTCTCTGTCTGTCTCTGTCTGTCTCTGTCTGTCTCTCTGTCTGTCTCTGTCTGTCTCTGTCTGTCCCTGTCTGTCTCTCTGTCTGTCTCTTTCTGTCTCTCTGTCTGTCTCTGTCTGTCTCTTTCTGTCTCTCTGTCTGTCTCTGTCTGTCTCTCTGTCTCTGTCTGTCTCTGTCTGTCTCCTGTCTGT
>NC_047142.1:31501858-31519358 GCF_009829125.3 Periophthalmus magnuspinnatus | reverse complement strand
CGATTTTCTGCTGAGCTCCTTTCTGCTCTTCCTGCTACGCGCCCCTCTGCTCCTCCTGCTAAGCGCCCCTCTTCTGCTGAGCTCGTCTCTGCTCCTTCTGCTAAGCGCCGATTTTCTGCTGAGCTCCTTTCTGCTCCTCCTGCTAAGCGTCCCTCTGCTCCTCCTGTTAACCCCCCCTCTGCACCTCCTGCTAAGCGCCGATTTTCTGCTGAGCTCCTTTCTGCTCCTCCTGCTACGCGCCCCTCTGCTCCTCCTGTTAACCCCCCCCTCTGCACCTCCTGCTAAGCGCCGATTTTCTGCTGAGCTCCTTTCTGCTCCTCCTGCTACGCGCCCCTCTGCTCCTCCTGCTACACGACCCTCTGCTCCTCCTGCTAAGCGCCCCTCTTCTGCTGAGCTCTTCTCTGCTCCTTCTGCTAAGCGCCGATTTTCTGCTGAGCTCCTTTCTGCTCCTCCTGCTAAGCACCCCTCTGCTCCTCCTGCTAAGCGCCCTTCTTCTGCTGAGCTCCTTTCTGCTCCTCCTGCTAAGCACCCCTCTGCTCCTCCTGCTAAGTGCCCCTCTTCTGCTGAGCTCTTCTCTGGTCCTCCTGCTAAGCGCCCCTTTGCTCCTCCTGCTAAGCCCACCTCTGCTCCTCTTGCTAAGCGCCCCTCTGCACCTCCTGCTAAGCGCCCCTCTGCACCTCCTGCTAAGCGCCCCTCTTCTGCTGAGCTCTTCTCTGGTCCTCCTGCTAATCGCCCCTTTGCTCCTCCTGCTAAGCCCACCTCTGCTCCTCTTGCTAAGTGCCCCTCTGCTCCTCCTGCTAAGCGCCCCTCTTCTGCTGAGCTCCTTTCTGCTCCTTCTGCTAAGCGCCCCTCTTCTGCTGAGCTCCTTTCTGCTCCTCCTGCTAAGCACCCCTCTGCTCCTCCTGCTAAGCGCCCCTCTTCTGCTGAGCTCTTCTCTGCTCCTCCTGCTAAGCGCCCCTTTGCTCCTCCTGCTAAGCCCACCTCTGCTCCTCCTGCTAAGCGCCCCTCTTCTGCTGAGCTCCTGTCTGCTCCTCCTGCTAAGCGCCCCTCTTCTGCTGAGCTCTTCTCTGCTCCTCCTGCTAAGCGCCCCTTTGCTCCTCCTGCTAAGCCCACCTCTGCTCCTCCTGCTACGCGCCCCTCTGCTCCTCCTGCTACGCGCCCCTCTGCTCCTCCTGCTAAGCGCCCCTCTTCTGCTGAGCTCTTCTCTGCTCCTTCTGCTAAGCGCCGATTTTCTGCTGAGCTCCTTTCTGCTCCTCCTGCTAAGCACCCCTCTGCTCCTCCTGTTAAGCCCCCCTCTGCTCCTCCTGCTAAGCACCCCTCTTCTGCTGAGCTCCTTTCTGCTCCTCCTGCTAAGCGCCCCTCTTCTGCTGAGCTCTTCTCTGGTCCTCCTGCTAAGCGCCCCTTTGCTCCTCCTGCTAAGCCCACCTCTGCTCCTCTTGCTAAGCGCCCCTCTGCACCTCCTGCTAAGCGCCCCTCTTCTGCTGAGCTCTTCTCTGGTCCTCCTGCTAAGCGCCCCTTTGCTCCTCCTGCTAAGCCCACCTCTGCTCCTCTTGCTAAGCGCCCCTCTGCTCCTCCTGCTAAGCGCCCCTCTTCTGCTGAGCTCCTTTCTGCTCCTTCTGCTAAGCGCCCCTCTTCTGCTGAGCTCCTTTCTGCTCCTCCTGCTAAGCACCCCTCTGCTCCTCCTGCTAAGCGCCCCTCTTCTGCTGAGCTCTTCTCTGCTCCTCCTGCTAAGCGCCCCTTTGCTCCTCCTGCTAAGCCCACCTCTGCTCCTCCTGCTAAGCGCCCCTCTTCTGCTGAGCTCTTCTCTGCTCCTCCTGCTAAGCGCCCCTTTGCTCCTCCTGCTAAGCCCACCTCTGCTCCTCCTGCTAAGCGCCCCTCTGCTCCTCCTGCTAAGCGCCCCTCTGCTCCTCCTGCTAAGCGCCCCTCTTCTGCTGAGCTCTTCTCTGCTCCTCCTGCTAAGCGCCCCTTTGCTCCTCCTGCTAAGCCCACCTCTGCTCCTCCTGCTAAGCGCCCCTCTGCTCCTCCTGCTAAGCGCCCCTCTTCTGCTGAGCTCCTTTCTGCTCCTCCTGCTAAGCACCCCTCTACTCCTGCTAAGCACCCCTCTTCTGCTGAGCTCTTCTCTGCTCCTCCTGCTAAGCGCCCCTCTTCTGCTGAGCTCTTTTCTGCTCCTCCTGCTAAGCGCCCCTCTTCTGCTGAGCTCTTTTCTGCTCCTCCTGCTAAGCGCCCCTCTTCTGCTGAGCTCTTTTCTGCTCCTCCTGCTAAGCGTCACTCTTCTGCTGAGCTCTTCTCTGCTCCTCCTGCTAAGCACCCCTCTTCTGCAAATGCCTTCTCTATGTGGCACTTTTCTGCTGAGCGAACTTGCCCTGATGCCCCAAGTTCTAACCCTATCCCTCCTGCCCCACAGGCAGAGCCTGTCCCCCTGTTCCCTGGACCTAAACCGGACTGGGTGGTGCAGATGGAGGAATACCTGCAGGAGCGCGAGCTGGACTGGAAGGACTGGAAAAGGTAAGTGAACCACAGAGGCCAATTCCATCTGAAAAACACAATTATTTTATTTTTTAATAACTTTCTCTCTGTGTTTCTTTGAAGGAACAGGAGAGGAGCTGGGAGTCAAAGACCACATCCCAGTTAAGGGTGATGTATTCTTTATTCTTTATAAAGTAGCATGTAAATAGTGTGTTAAAAAAAAAAAAAAAAAAAAAAAAAAGAAGTTACATAGGTTAAGGTTGTTTTCATGTATATCTGTGTGCTGCTGGGGGGTGGGCTGGTGCCATTGTTCTCCACCTCCGGGGAGGGCTGTCCCGATCCATAGACCATGGTGGGTGGGCCAATCCTGGCTTGGTTTGTGCTGGTCCCCTGGTTCTTCGTCTCCGGGGGGAGAGGCATTCTGGCCCCTTCCCCATGGGGACTGGGCCATTCCTGGGTTGCTGGGGTCAGGGTGGGTACATGGTTCTGTGCCTCTGGGGGGACCATCCTGGTCCGGTGCCCGTGTTCCCTCTCCCCTGGAGGTGTAGGGCCATGGGGCCAACATGAATTGGCTTACACTGGGGCGGTTCGCTGGGGAATGTGTCTGGTGGGGTACCAGGGTCATAGTGTGAGAATGTGATGGGGATGGGGTTGGGGCCCTGGGGTTGGTGGTGGGAGGGCCAGGGGGGAACAGGGGCCCTAGCCTGTCTTTGGCGCTACTCCTGAGCTATTGTCTCGCTCGGTAGTGGTGTGCGCTGCCTGGCATGCTCTGCCTGGGTTCTAGGTTGGGGCACCAACCTGCCTTCAGGGCCTGATGATGACTCGTTCTTCCTGGGTGCTGGATCGGGATGCCCCTCCTGGAGGTGGAAGGTGGGGCATCAGCCTGCATTCATTGGTCCAGTGATGGTGCATTCTTTCTGGCTGGGGGAACGGGATGTTCCCCCTTAATTGTGGGTGTGGAGCCTGGGGATCGGCTTGCTCAGCCTGCCTGGATGGGGATGGCTCTTTATTTTTGGGTGGGGGGCCGGGATTCTCCCCCTCCCCCTGGGGGCGGAGGGCCGGGGGTCCAGCATGGATTGTCTGGGCCGGGATTTGCTCATTCTCCCTGGGTGCTGGATCGGGATGTCACCACTGAAGGTGGAGGTCTGGGGCGCTGGCCTGCATTCAGTGGCCCAGGGGTGGCTCATTCTTTCTGGGTGGGGGACCAAGATGTTTCCCCTTCCTTGTGGGTGTGGAGCCTGGGGATCAGCTTGAATTGGTTTGGCTGGAGGTGGCTCGCTCTCCCTGGGTGCTTGATCAGCCTGCATCGCCAGGGGTGGCTTTTTCTTTCTTGGGGGGGCTAGCATGGATTGTCTGGGCCGGGATTTGCTCATTCTCCATGGGTGCTGGATCGTGGCTTTCTCCCCTGGAGGTGGGGCTGGGGTGCCAGCCTGTCTTCAGCGGGCCAGGGGTGGCTCATTCTTCTTGGGTGGGGGGCCGGCATGGGGTGTCTGGGCCAGGATTGGCTCATTCTCCATTGGTGCTGAATCGGGATGCCTCCCTGGAGGTGGAAGGCTGGGGCACCAGCCTGCATTCAGTGGCCCACCAGAGATAGTTCATTCCATGTGGGTGTGGGCCTGGGGATCAGCTTGGATTGGTTTGCCCAGGGATGGCTCTTTCCTTCTGGGTGGGGGGCCGGGGTTCTCCCCCACGCCCTGGGGGCGAGAAGCCGGGGGACCAGCATGTATTGTCTGGGCATTGGCTCATTCTCCATGGGTGCTGGGTCGGAATGCCTCTCCTGGAGGTGGAAGGCTGGGGCATCACCTGCATTCATTGGCCCACTGATGGCTCATTCTTTCTGGGTGGGGGAATGGGATGTTCCCCCTTCATTGTGGGTATGGAGCCTGGGGATCGGCTTGGGTTGATTTGCCAAGGGGTGGCTTGCTCTCCCTGGGTGCATGCTCAGCCTGTCTGGACGGGGACGGCTCTTTCTTTCTGGGTGGGGGGCCGGGATTCTCCACCTCCCCCTGGGGGCGAGGGCCGAGGGATCAGAGTGGATTATCTGGGCTGGGACTGGCTCGTTCTCCATGGGTGCTGGATCGAGGCGGTCCCCCCTGGGGGTGAGGGGCCAGGGTGCCAGCCTGCCCTCGGTTGCCCGGGGGTGGCCTTTTCCTTCTGGGTGGGGGGCCGGGGTTCCCCCCCTCGCCCTGGGGGCAAGAGGCCGGGGGACCAGCATGTATTGTCTGGGCCAGGATTTGCTCGTTCTCCATGGTTGCTTGGTCGGGATGCCCCTCCTGGAGGTGGAGGGCTGGGGCATCAGCCTGCATTCATTGGCCCAGTGATGGCTCATTCTGTCTGGGTGGGGGAACGGGATGTTCCCCCTTCATTGTGGGTATGGAGCCTGGGGATCGGCTTGGGTTGGTTTGCCGAGGGGTGGCTTGCTCTCCCTGGTTGCTTGCTCAGCCTGCCTGGACGGGGATGGCTCTTTCTTTCTCGGTGGGGGGCCAGGAATCTCCCGCTCCCCCTGGGGGGCGGAGAGCCGGGGGTTCAGCATGGATTATCTGGGTCAGGATTGGTTCATTTTCCATGGGTGCTGGATCGGGATGTCGCCCCTGAAGGTGGAGGGCTGGGGCGCTGGTCTGCAATCAGTGGCCCAGGGGTGGCCCATTCTTTCTGGGTGGGGGACCAAGATGTTCCCCTTCCTTGTGGGTGTGGAGCCTGGGGATCAGCTTGAATTGGTTTGGCTGGAGGTGGCTCACTCTCCCTGAGTGCTTGATCGGCCTGCCATGCATGGGGTGGCTTTTTCTTTCTTGAAGGGGGGGGGGCAGGTTTCTCCCCCTCCCTCTGGGGGTGGGTGGCCTGGGGGCTAGCATGGATTGTCTGGGCCGGGATTTGCTCATTCTCCATGGGTGCTGGATCGAGGCGGCCACCCCTGGGGGTGAAGGGCCGGGGCGCCAGCCTGCCTTCGGTGCCCCGGAGGTGGACCTTTCCTTCTGGGTGGGGTGCCTCGATCCAAACCAATTCAAGCTGATCCCCAGGCTCCACACCCACAAGGAAGGTGAAACATCTTGGTCCCCCACCCAGAAACAATGAGCCACCTCTGGGCCACTGATTGCAGGCCAGCGTCCCAGCCCTCCACCTGGGGCATCAGCCTGCATTCATTGGCCGGGGGTCCAGCAGTGGCTCATTCTTTCTGGGTGGGAGACCAAGATGTTTCCCCTTCCTTGTGGGTGTGGAGCCTGGGGATCAGCTTGAATTGGTTTGGATGGAGGTGGCTCGCTCTCCCTCGGTCCCTCGGGGTGGATTTTTCTTTCTTAGGGGGGGCAGGTTTCTCCCCCTCCCCCTGGGGGTGGGTGGCCTGGGGGCTAGCATGGATTGTCTGGGCCGGGATTTGCTCATTTTCCATGGGTGCTGGATCGAGGCGCCCACCACGGGGGTGGGGGGCCGGGGCGCCAGCCTGCCCTCGGTGCCCTGGAGGTGGCCCTTTCCTTCTGGGTGGGGGGCCGGGGGACCAGCATGTATTGTCTGGGTCAGGATTGGCTTTGTCTCCATGGGTACTGGATCAGGGCTTTCTCCCCTGGAGGTGGGGGGCTGGGGTGCCAGCCTTCCTTCAGCGGCCCGGGGTTGGCTCATTCTTCTTGGGTGGGGGGCTGGGATGCTCCTCCTGCGCCTGGGCTGGAGGGCCAGCATGAGGTGTCTGGGCCAGGATTGGTTCATTCTCCATTGGTGCTGGATCGGGATGCCTCCATGGAGGTGGAAGGCTGGGGCACCAGCCTGCATTCAGTGGCCCACCAGAGATAGTTCATTCCTTGTGGGTGTGGGCCTGGGAATAAGCTTGAATTGGTTTGCCCAGGGGTGGCTCGCTCTCCCTGGGTGCTTGCTCAGCCTGCCTGGCCGGGGATGGCTCTTTCCTTCTGGGTGGGGGGCCGGTGTTCTCCCCCTCCCCCTGGGGGTGGGGGCCGAGGGATCAGAGTGGATTATCTGGGCTGGGACTGGCTCGTTCTCCATGGATGCTGGATCGAGGCGGTCCCCCCTGGGGGTGGGGGGCCAGGGCGCCAGCCTGCCCTCGGTTGCCCGGGGGTGGCCCTTTTCTTCTGTGTGGGGGGGCCGGGGTTCCCCTCCTCCCCATGGGTGGGGCGCCTTGATCCAGCGCCCTTGGAGAATGAGCAAATCCCGGCCCAGACAATCCATGCTAGCCCCCAGGCCACCCACCCACAGGGGAAGGGGAAGAAACCTGCCCCCCCTAAGAAAGAAAAAGCCACCCCTGGCGAGGCAGGCCGATCAAGCACCCAGGGAGAGCGAGCCACCTCCAGCCAAACCAATTCAAGCTGATCCCCAGGCTCCAAACCCACAAGGAAGGTGAAACATCTTGGTCCCCCACCCAGAAACAATGAGCCACCTCTGGGCCACTGAATGCAGGCCAGCGCCCCAGCCCTCCACCGTCAGGGGCGACATCCTGATCCAGCACCCATGGAGAATGAGCAAATCCCGGCCCAGACAATCCATGCTGGATCCCCAGCCCTCCGCTCCTAGGGGGAGGGGGAGAACCCCGGCCCCCCACCCAGAAGGAAAGAGCCATCCCTGGCCAGGCAGGCTGAGCAAGGCCCATCCCTGGGCCACTGAAGGCAGGCTGGCGCCCCAGCCCCCCACCTCCAGGGGAGAAAGCCGTTATCCAGCACCCATGAAGAACGAGCCAATCCTGGCCCAGACAATACATGCTGTTCCCCTAGCCCCTCGCCCCCAGGTGGAAGGGGGGAACCCCGGCCCCCCAAGAAAGAAAAAGCCACCCCTGGCATGGCAGGCCGATCAAGCACCCAGGGAGAGCGAGCCACCTCCAGCCAAACCAATTCAAGCTGATCCACAGGCTCCACGCCCACAAGGAAGGAGAAACATCTTGGTCCCCCACCCAGAAAGAATGGGCCACTCCTGGGCCACTGAATGCAGGCCAGCGCCCCAGACCTCCACCTTCAGGGGCGACATCCAGATCCAGCACCCATGGAGAATGAGCAGATTCCGGCCCAGACAATCCATGCTATCCCCCAGGCCACCCACCACCAGAGGGAGGGGGAGAAACCTGCCCCCCCCCCCCTCATAGTTCATTCCATGTGGGTGTGGGCCTGGGGATCAGCTTGGATTGGTTTGCCCAGGGATGGCTCTTTCCTTTCCTGCTTGATCGGCCTGCCTTGCAAGGGGTGGATTTTTCTTTCTTAGGGGGGGCAGGTTTCTCCTCCTCCCCCTGGGGGTGGGTGGCCTGGGGGCTAGCATGGATTGTCTGGGCCGGGATTTGCTCATTTTCCATGGGTGCTGGATCGAGGCGCCCACCACGGGGGTGGGGGGCCGGGGCGCCAGCCTGCCCTCGGTGCCCTGGAGGTGGCCCTTTCCTTCTGGGTGGGGGGCCGGGGGACCAGCATGTATTGTCTGGGTCAGGATTGGCTTGGTCTCCATGGGTACTGGATCAGGGCTTTCTCCCCTGGAGGTGAGGGGTTGGGGCGCCAGCCTTCCTTCAGCGGCCCGGGGTTGGCTCATTCTTCTTGGGTGGGGGGCTGGGATGCTCCTCCTGCGCCTGGGCTGGAGGGCCAGCATGAGGTGTCTGGGCCAGGATTGGCTCATTCTCCATTGGTGCTGGATCGGGATGCCTCCATGGAGGTGGAAGGCTGGGGCACCAGCCTGCATTCAGTGGCCCACCAGAGATAGTTCATTCCTTGTGGGTGTGGGCCTGGGAATCAGCTTGAATTGGTTTGCCCAGGGGTGGCTCGCTCTCCCTGGGTGCTTGGTCAGCCTGCCTGGCCGGGGATGGCTCTTTCCTTCTGGGTGGGGGGCCGGTGTTCTCCCTCTCCCCCTGGGGGTGGGGGCCGAGGGATCAGAGTGGATTATCTGGGCTGGGACTGGCTCGTACTCCATGGATGCTGGATCGAGGCGGTCCCCCCTGGGGGTGGGGGGCCAGGGCGCCAGCCTGCCCTCGGTTGCCCGGGGGTGGCCCTTTTCTTCTGTGTGGGGGGGCCGGGGTTCCCCCCCTCCCCCTGGGTGGGGCGCCTTGATCCAGCGCCCTTGGAGAATGAGCAAATCCCGGCCCAGACAATCCATGCTAACCCCCAGGCCACCCACCCCCAGGGGGAGGGGAACAAACCTGCCCCCCCCTAAGAAAGAAAAAGCCACCCCTGGCGAGGCTTCAAGGGCGACATCCCGATCCAGCACCCATGGAGAACGAGCCAATCCTGGCCCAGACAATACATGCTGGTCCCCCAGTTTCTCACCCCCAGGGGGAGGGGGGGAACCTCGGCCCCCCACCCAGAAGGAAAGGGCCACTCCTGGGCCACAAAGGGCAGGCTGGAGCCCTGGCCCCCTACCCCGAGGGGGGAACACCTCGTTCCAGCATCCATGGAGAACGAGCCAGTCCCAGCCCAGATAATCCACTCTAATCCCTCGGCCCCCACCCCTAGGGGGAGGGGGAGAACCCCGGCCCCCCACCGAGAAGGAAAGAGCCATCCCCGACCAGGCAGGCTGAGCAAGCACCCAGGGAGAGCGAGCCACCCCTGTGCAAACCAATCCAAGCTGATCCCCAGGCCCACACCCACAAGGAATGAACTATCTCTGGTGGGCCACTGAATGCAGGCTGGTGCCCCAGCCTTCCACCTCCATGGAGGCATCCCGATCCAGCACCAATGGAGAATGAGCCAATCCTGGCCCAGACACCCCATGCTGGCCCTCCAGCCCAGGCGCAGGAGGTGCATCCCAGCCCCGAGCCCAAGAAGAATGATCCACCATCATGCCGCTGAAGGAAGGCTGGCGCCCCAACCCCCCACCTCCAGGGGAGAAAGCCGTGATCCAACACCCATGGAGACAGAGCCAATCCTGGCCCAAACAATACATGCTGTTCCCCCGGCCCCTCACCCCCGGGGGAGGGGGGGAACCCCGGCCCCCCACCCAGAAGGAAAGGGCCACCTCCGGGGCACCGTGGGCAGACTGGCGCCCCGGCCCCCCACCCCAGTGGTGGGCGCCTCGATCCAGCACCCATAGAGAATGAGCAAATCCCAGCCCAGATAATCCATGCTAGCCCCAAGGCCACCCAACCCCAGGGGGAGAAACCTGCCCCCCCTAAGAACGAAAAAGCCACCCCTGGCGAGGCAGGCCGATCAAGCACCCATGAAGAATGAGCCAATCCTGACCCAGACAATCCATGCTGGACCCCCGGCCTTTCGCCCCCGGGGGGGGGGGGGGGGGGGGGGAGAACCCCGGCCCCCCACCCAGAAGGAAAGAGCCATCCCCGGCCAGGCAGGCTAAGCAAGCACCCTGGGAGAGCGAGCCACTCCTGGGCAAACCAATCCAAGCTGATCCCCAGGCCCACACCCACAAGGAATGAACTATCTCTGGTGGGCCACTGAATGCAGGCTGGTGCCCCAGCCTTCCACCTCCACGGAGGCATCCCGATCCAGCACCAATGGAGAATGAGCCAATCCTGACCCAGACACCCCATGCTGGCCCTCCAGCCCAGGCGCAGGAGGAGCATCCCAGCCCCCCACCCAAGAAGAATGAGCCACCCTCGGGCCGCTGAAGGAAGGCTGACGCCCCAGCCCCCCACCTCCAGGGGAGAAAGCCGTGATCCAACACCCATGGAGACCGAGCCAATCCTGGCCCAGACAATACATGCTGTTCCCCCGGCCCCTCGCCCCCAGGGGGATGGGGGGAACCCCGGCCCCCCACCCAGAAGGAAAGAGCCACCTCCGGGGCACCAAGGGCAGGCTGGCGCCCCGGCACCAGGCCGATCAAGCACCGTGGGAGAGCGAGCCACCTCCCGCCAAACCAATTCAAGCTGATCCCCAGGCTCCACACCCACAAGCAAAGAGAAACATCTTGGTCCCCCACCCAGAAACAATGAGCCACCTCTGGGCCACTGAATGCAGACCAGCGCCCCAGCCCTCCACCTTCAGGGGCAACATCTCGATCCAGCACCCATGGAGAATGAGCCAATCCTGACCCAAACAATCCATGCTGGACCCCCGGCCCTCCACCCCCAGGGGGAGGAGGAGAATCCCGCCCCCCCCCCCCCCCCCCCAAAGAAAGATAAAGAAAGAGCCATCCCCGTCAAGGCAGGCTGAGCAAGCACCAAGGGAGAGCAAGCCACCCCTCGGCAAACCAACCCAAGCCGATCCCCAGGCTCCACACCCACAATGAAGGGGGAGCATCCCGTTCCCCCACCCAGAAAGAATGAGCCATAACTGGGTCAATGAATGCAGGCTGGTGCCCCAGCCTTCCACCTCCACGGAGGCATCCCGATCCAGCACCAATGGCGAATGAGCCAATCCTGGCCCAGATCCCCCATGCTGGCCCTCCAGCCCAGGCGCAGGGGGAGCATCCCGGCCCCCCACCCAAGAAGAATGAGCCACCCCCGGGCCGCTGAAGGCAGGCTGGCGAACCAGCCCCCCACCTCCAGGGGAGAAAGCCGTGATCCAGCACCCATGGAGAACAAGCCAGTCCTGGCACAGACAATACATGCTGTTGTCTCGCTTGGTAGTGGCGTGCTCTGTGTGGCATGCTCTGCCTGGGTTCTAGGTCGGGGCACCAACCTGCCTTCAGGGCCTGATGGTGACTCGTTCTTCCTAGGTGTTGGCTTGGGTTGGTTTGCCGAGAGGTGGCTTGCTCAGTGGCTTGCTCTCCCTGGGTGCTTGCTCAGCCTGCCTGGACGGGGATGGCTCTTTCTTTCTGGGTGGGGGGCTGGGATTCTCCCCCTCCCTCTGGGGGCGGAGGGCCAGGGGTCCAGCATGGATTGTCTGGGTAAGGATTGGCTCATTCTCCATGGGTGCTGGATCGGGATGTTGACCCTGAAGGTGGAGGGCTGGGGCTCTGGTCTGCATTCAGTGGCCCAGAGGTGGCTCATTGTTTCTGGGTGGGGGACCAAGATGTTTCTCCTTCCTTGTGGGTGTGGAGCCTGCGGATAAGCTTGAATTGGTTTGGCTGGAGGTGGCTCGCTCACCCTCGGTGCTTGATCGGCTTGCCTTGCCAGGGGTGGCTTTTTCTTTCTTAGGGGGGGCAGGTTTCTCCCCCTCCCACTGGGGGTGGGTGGCCTGGGGATCAGAGTGGATTATGTGGGCTGGGACCGGCTCGTTCTCCATGGGTGCTGGATCGAGGCGGTCCCCCCTGGGGGTGGGGGGCCAGGGCGACAGCCTGTCCTCGGTGGCCTGGGGGTGGCCCTTTCCTTCTGGGTGGGGGGCCGGGGTTTCCCCCCCTCCCCCTGGGGGCAAGAGGCCGGGGGACCAGCATGTATTGTCTGGGCCAGGATTGGCTTGGTCTCCATGGGTGCTGGATCGGGGAAGCCTGGGGATCAGCTTGAATTGGTTTGGCTGGAGGTGCCTCGCTCTCCCTCGGTGCTTGATCGGCCTGCCTTGCAAGGGGTGGCTTTTTCTTTCTTGGGGGGGGCAGGTTTCTCCCCCTCCCCCTGGGGGTGGGTGGCCTGGGGTCAAGCATGGATTGTCTGGGCCGTGATTTGCTCATTTTCCATGGGTGCTAGATTGAGGCGCCCACCACGGGCGTGGGGGGCCGGGGCGCCAGCCTGCCCTCGGTGCCCCGGAGGTGGCCCTATCCTTCTGGGTGGGGGGCTGGGGTTCCCCCCACCTCTTCCTGGGGGCGAGGGGACGGGGGACCAGCATGTATTGTCTGGGTCAGGATTGGCTCGGTCTCCATGGGTACTGGATCAGGGCTTTCTCCCCTGGAGGTGGGGGGCTGGGGCGCCAGCATGCCTTCAGCGGCCCGGGGTTGGCTCATTCTTCTTGATGGGGGGCTGGGATGCTCCTCCTGCGCCTGGGCTGGAGGGCCAGCATGAGATGTCTGGGCCAGGATTGGCTCATTCTCCATTGGTGCTGCATCGGGATGCCTCCATGGAGGTCGAAGGCTGGGGCACCAGCCTGCATTCAGTGGCCCACCAGAAATAGTTCATTCCTTGTGGGTGTGGGCCTGGGGATCAGCTTGGATTGGTTTGCCCAGGGGTGGCTCGCTCTCCCTGGGTGCTTGCTCAGCCTGCCTGCCCAGGGGTGGCTCATTCTTTCTGGGTGGGGGACCAAGATGTTTCTCCTTCCTTGTGGGTGTGGAGCTTGGGGATCAGCTTGAATTGGTTTGGCTGGAGGTGGCTCGCTCTCCTTGGGTCCTTGATTGGCCTGCCATGCCAGGGGTGGCTTTTTCTTAACTAGGAGGCCGGGGTTCCCCCCTTCCCCCTGGGGGCGAGGGGCCAGGGGAACAACATGTATTTTCTGGGCCAGAATTGGCTCATTCTCCATGGGTGCTGGATCACGGCTTTCTCCCCTGGAAGTGGGGGGCTGGGGTGTCAGCCTGCCTTCAGCGGCCAGCGTGGGGTGTCTGGGGCAGGATTGGCCATTGGTGCTGGATCGGGATGCCTCCGTGGAGGTGGAAGGCTGGGGCACCAGCCTGCATTCAGTGGCCCACCAGACATAGTTCATTCCTTGTGGGTGTGGGCCTGAGGATTAGCTTTAATTGGTTTGGCTGGAGGTGGCTCGCTCTCCTTGGGTGCTTGATCGGCCTGCCATGCCAGGGTTGGCTTTTTCTTGCTGTAAGGGGGGGACAGGTTTCTCCCCCTCCCTCTAAGGATGGGTGGCCTGGGGGCTAGCATGTATTGTCAGGCTCGGGATTTGCTCATTCTCCATGGGTGCTGGATCGAGGTGGCCACCCCTGGGGGTGGGGGGCCGGGGCGCCAGCCTGCCTTCGGTGCCCCGAAGGTGGTCCTTTCCTTCTGGGTGGGGCGCCTTGATCCAGCGCCCATGGAGTCACCTCCAGCCAAACCAATTCAAGCTGATTCCCAGGCTCCACACCCACAAGGAAGGAGAAATATCTTGGTCCCCCACCCGGAAACAATGAGCCATCTCTGGGCCACTGAATGCAGGCCAACGCCCCAGCCCTCCACCTTCAGGGGCGACATCCTGATCCAGCACCCATGGAGAATGAGCAAATCCCGGCCCAGACAATCCATGCTGGATCCCCGGCCCTCTGCTCCTAGGGGGAGGGGGAGAACCCCGGCACCCCACCCAGAAGGAAAGAGCCATCCCCGGCCAGGCAGGCTGAGCAAGGCCCATCCCCGGGCCGCTGAAGGCAGGCTGGCACCCCAGCCCCCCACCTCCAGGGGAGAAAGCCGTGATCCAGCACCCATGGAGAACGAGCCAATCCTGGCCCAGACAATACATGCTGTTCCCCTAGCCCCTCGCCCCCAGGGGGAAGGGTGGAACCCCGGCTCCCCAAGAAATAAAAAGCCACCCCTGGCATGGCAGGCCGATCAAGCACCCAGGGAGAGCGAGCCACCTCCAGCCAAACCAACACAACGCCCACAAGGAAGGAGAAACATCTTGGTCCCCCACCCAGAAAGAATGGGCCACCCCTGGGCCACTGAATGCAGGCCAGCGCCCCAGACCTCCACTTTCAGGGGCGACATCCCGATCCAGCACCCTTGGAGAATGAGCAGATCCCGGCCCAGACAATCCATGCTAGCCCCCAGGCCACCCACCCCCAGAGGGAGGGGGAGAATCCTGCCCCCCCCTCAAGAAAGAAAAAGCCACCCCTGGCGAGGCAGGCCGATCAAGCACCCAGAGAGAGCAAGCCACCCCTGGGCCACTGAATGCAGACCAGCGCCCCAGCCCTCCACCTTCAGGGGCGACATCCCGATCCAGCACCCATGGAGAACAAGCCAATCCTGGCCCAGACAATACATGCTGGTCCCCCAGTTTCTCACCCCCAGGGGGAACCCCGGCCCCCCACCCAGAAGGAAAGGGCCACTCCTGGGCCACAAAGGGCAGGCTTGAGCCCTGGCCCCCTACCCCGAGGGGGGAACACCTCGATCCAGCATCCATGGAGAACGAGCCAGTCCCAGCCCAGATAATCCACTCTAATCCCTCGGCCCCCACCCCCAGAGGGAGGGGGAGAACCCCGGCCCCCCACCCAGAAGGAAAGAGCCATCCCCGACCAGGCAGGCTGAAGAAGAACCCAGGGAGAGCGAACCACCCCTGGGCAAACCAATCCAAGCTGATCCCCAGGCCCACACCCACAAGGAATGAACTATCTCTGGTGGGCCACTGAATGCAGGCTGGTGCCCCAGCCTTCCACCTCCATGGAGGCATCCCGATCCAGCACCAATGGAGAATGAGCCAATCCTGGTCCAGACACCCCATGCTGGCCCTCCAGCCCAGGCGCAGGAGGAGCATCCCAGCCCCCCACCCAAGAAGAATGAGCCACCCTCGGGCCGCTGAAGGGAGGCTGACGCCCCAGCCCCCCACCTCCAGGGGAGAAAGCCGTGATCCAACACCCATGGAGACCGAGCCAATCCTGGCCCAGACAATACATGCTGTTCCCCCGGCCCCTCGCCCCCAGGGGGATGGGGGGAACCCCGGCCCCCCACCCAGAAGGAAAGAGCCACCTCCGGGGCACCAAGGGCAGGCTGGCGCCCCGGCGCCAGGCCGATCAAGCATCGTGGGAAAGCGAGCCACCTCCCGCCAAACCAATTCAAGCTGATCCCCAGGCTCCACACCCACAAGCAAAGAGAAACATCTTGGTCCCCCACCCAGAAACAATGAGCCACCTCTGGGCCACTGAATGCAGACCAGCGCCCCAGCCCTCCACCTTCAGGGGCAACATCTCGATCCAGCACCCATGGAGAATGAGCCAATCCTGACCCAGACAATCCATGCTGGACCCCCGGCCCTCCACCCCCAGGGGGAGGAGGAGAATCCCGCCCCCCCAGAAAGAAAGAGCCATCCCCGTCAAGGCAGGCTGAGCAAGCACCAAGGGAGAGCAAGCCACCCCTCGGCAAACCACCCCAAGCCGATCCCCAGGCTCCACACCCACAATGAAGGGGGAGCATCCCGTTCCCCCACCCAGAAAGAATGAGCCATAACTGGGTCAATGAATGCAGGCTGGTGCCCCAGCCTTCCACCTCCACGGAGGCATCCCGATCCAGCACCAATGGCGAATGAGCCAATCCTGGCCCAGACACCCCATGCTGGCCCTCCAGCCCAGGCGCAGGGGGAGCATCCCGGCCCCCCACCCAAGAAGAATGAGCCACCCCCGGGCTGAAGGCAGGCTGACGAACCAGCCCCCCACCTCCAGGGGAGAAAGCCGTGATCCAGCACCCATGGAGAACGAGCCAGTCCTGGCACAGACAATACATGCTGTTGTCTCGCTTGGTAGTGGCGTGCTCTGTGTGGCATGCTCTACCTGGGTTCTAGGTCGGGGCATCAACCTGCATTCAAAGGCCCAATGATGGCTCATTTTTTCTAAGTGGGGGAACGGGATGCTCCCTCTTCATTGTGGGTCTGGAGCCTGGGGATCGGCTTGGGTTGGTTTGCCGAGGGGTGGCTTGCTCTCCCTGGGTGCTTGCTCAGCCAGCCTGGACGGGGATGGCTCTTTCTTTCTGGGTGGGGGGCTGGGATTCTCCCCCTCCCCCTGGGAGCGGAGGGCCGGGGGTCCAGCATGGATTGTCTCCGTCAGGAATGGCTCATTCTCCATGGGTGCTGGATTGGGATGTTGCCCCTGAAGGTGGAGGGCTGGGGCGCTGGTCTGCATTCAGTGGACCAGGGGTGGCTCATTCTTTCTGGGTGGGGGACCAAGATATTTCCACTTCTTTGTGGGTGTGGAGCCTGGGGATCAGTTTGAATTGGTTTGGCTGGAGGT
Organism: Periophthalmus magnuspinnatus; assembly: GCF_009829125.3. Classification (NCBI taxonomy): domain Eukaryota; kingdom Metazoa; phylum Chordata; class Actinopteri; order Gobiiformes; family Gobiidae; genus Periophthalmus; species Periophthalmus magnuspinnatus. The sequence continues at coordinate 31,503,251 of NC_047142.1, read as the reverse complement.
GGCTCGCTCTCCCTGGGTGCTTGATCGGCCTGCCTTGCCAGGGGTGGCTTTTTCTTTCTGGGGGGGGGGGGCAGGTTTCTCCCCCTCCCTCTGGGGGTGGGTGGCCTGGGGGCTAGCATGGATTGTCTAGGCCGGGATTTGCTCATTCTCCATGGGTGCTGGATCGGGATTGTTGCCCCTGAAAGTTGAGGTCTGGGGCGCTGGCTCGCATTCAGTTGCCCAGAGGTGGCTCCTTCTTTCTGGGTGGGGGACCAAGATGTTTCTCCTTCCTTCTCGGTGTGGAGCCTGGGGATCAGCTTGAATTGTTTTGGGTGGAGGTGGCTCCCTATCCGTGGGTCCTTGATTGGCCTGCCATGCCAGGGGTGGCTTTTGCTTTCTTGGGGGGCGGGGTTCCCCCCTTCCCCTTGGGGGTGAGGGGAATAGCATGTATTGTCTGGGCCAGGATTTGCTCGTTCTCCATGGGTGCTGGATCACGGCTTTCTCCCCTGGAGGTGGGGGGCTGGGGCGCCAGCCTGCCTTCAGAGGCCCGGGGGTGGCTCATTCTTCTTGGGTGAGGGGTCGGTATGCTCCCCCTGCGCCTGGGCTGGGGGGCCAGCATGGGGTGTCTGGGCCAGGATTGGCTTATTCTCCATTGGTGCTGGATCGGGATGCCTCCATGGAGGTGGAAGGCTGGGGCACCAGCCTGCATTCAGTGGCCCACCAGAGATAGTTCATTCCTTGTGGGTGTGGGCCTGGGTATCAGCTTGGATTGAGACAGAGTTGGACAGAGTGGATTATCTGGGCTGGGACTGGCTCGTTCTCCATGGGTGCTGGATCGGGATGTCGCCCCTGAAGGTGGAGGGCCGGGGCGCTGGTCTGCATTCAGTGGCTCAGGGGTGGCTCGCTCTCCCAGGGTGCTTGATCGGCCTGCCTCACCAGGGGTGGCTTTTTCTTTCTCTTTGGGGCGGGTCAGGTTTCTCCCCCTACCTCTGGGGGTGGGTGGCCTGGGGGCTAGCATGGATTGTCTGGGCCGGGATTTGCTCATTCTCCATGGGTGCTGGATCGAGGTGGCCACCCCTGGGGGTGGGGGGCCGGGGCGCCAGCCTGCCTTCGGTGCCCCGGAGGTGGTCCTTTCCTTCTGGGTGGGGCGCCTTGATCCAGCACCCTTGGAGAATGAGCAAATCCCAGCCCAGACAATCCATGCTAGCCCCCAGGCCACCCACCCCCAGGGGGAGGGGATGAAACCTGCCCCCCCTAAGAAAGAAAAAGCCACCCCGGCGAGGCATGCCGATCAAGCACCCAGGGAGAGCGAGCCACCTCCAGCCAAACCAATTCAAGCTGATCCCCAGGCTCCACACCCACAAGAAAGGAGAAATATCTTGGTCCCCCACCCAGAAACAATGACCCACTTCTG